>NW_006408520.1:3334181-3338038 GCF_000296735.1 Chrysochloris asiatica
CAAGTGGTTGGTCCCCTCAGGGCAAACCCTCTTTGAAGACTAAGACTCAAGGGGAATACACAGATAGGCATGTGGTCTGGCTGGTTACCACACTGGTCACCAATAAGGGGAAGTGGGGGAAAAACAGCAATGAAGTTGCCAGCTAAGTCTGAGCATGTTCAGTAGACTTCTGTGAAACCAGATTCAGACCTGGTTGGCCAGCAGTATGGCAAGACCTGGGGATTCCTGGGCCCAGAGAAAGTGACATGGCCACAGAGGACTATAGCAGAGCATGAAGTGTCCAGCTGATATGAAGTGAAGGGAGATGCACAAGAACACCCACACTTGCAGATAGTACCCACTTGACCTGGCTTCAATGGCTGGATGACCAGAACTCAACTAGAGGACGAAAGAAGAGGAAAAAAAGTGTAATCTGCTATAATTTGATGAACTTGACCTATAGTTATAGAGGTAGTAGCTCAAAAGAAGGAACATATCTTTAAAGCAAGGGTCATTCTCATCTCCTTGACAGAGATGGGCAACTTAGACACTGGCTACCCAAAAGTGTCGGGGGGGGGGGGGGGGCGGCCTACAAAGGCAAGAAGTGACTAGTTTACAAGCTTTCAAAAGGAGCCTACTTCCAGAGGGTGCAGGGGAAGGTAGAATCTCCATTGAGTGGTTTCCAATCTACCTGGACAGGGCTGATGAAAGGAGATGGGGATAAGACTCTTGTGGTACAGTAGTGACTGTGAGGGTTGAAAATGTAAAGGTAGACATTTTGTATCAAAATGAGGGGAGTGGTTGATTTTGCAGTCCAGGATTGGAGGCCTCTGGGACCATCAAGGGGGAGGAGCAGAGTGCAGGACTTACCCAGAGAAGCAGTGATGCGAGAGATGGAGGCAGAGATGATGTGGAGAGATGGAACGCCTGGAGACTCTGTACTCAGGGAGGGAGAGGGGCTGTGTGCTGGCAGCCAGGGGGCAGGCTTGCAGGGTGTGCCTTTTGCTTGTTTATGATGATGCATGGTGGGATTGTAATCATTGCAATGAAACGAAATATGATAGGATGAATGTAAATATAATACTCTCCCATGTAAAGTATCACATAATTCACAATTAAACAAAACAAAACAAAACAAAACACCAAGGTGTGGGAGGACTAATATAGAAGTATACTATCACTTCAATTATCACAGATGAATAAACTAGCAATAAGATATATTGTTTCCTGGTGTGGCGCTGTAGGATAAGCACTCAATCTCAAAGTCGGTTTGTACTATAAGTTTGGTGGTTCAAACTTGCCAGCCACTCCTCAGAAACCCTATATAGGATCACTATGATTCAGACCTCAATGTCACTAGACAACAAGTTCAAATACTTAAATGGTAAAAAAAATACATATTGGATTTGAGATCAAGTGTATCTGATCCCAATGTGCTTGGAGTTCTTTATATATAGGTAAGTTATGGATAGAGTCCTGGTGTGGCACTGTAGGATAAGCAGAGGACCATAAGATCAGTTTGAACAAGGTTGGCAGTTCAAACTCTGCAGCCACTCCTTTAAAATCCTATATTGGGTCTCTGTGTATTGGAGCCAACTTGACGGCACTTAACAACAGTGACAAAGTATGGTTAAGTACCCTCCAGTATGTTCTGACTTATACAATTTCCAAGGGACAGCTGGTGGGTTGGAACTGAATACCTTATGATTAGTTCTCCAGTGCTTATCCTACAATGTCAATAATATTTGAGGAGGTGGTATTTAAGTTGAAACCTAAAAGAGATAATGCTGTTAAAAATAAGAAGGTATCCAGGCACAGGATGAGGCACAAAGATTTGGGGGGTAGGAGGAAATAGAGGCACTCTTTAACTGTGCAAATTTGCATTCCATCATTCTCAAAATATTGAAAGAATTCATGTGGAAAAAAACGAATGATATTTCTTTTTCTTTTTTTCTATTTCTATAGTTCAATACCTAATGCAATTTCATTTTGGACTAATGTATTTGTTTATGACATTTTTTTTTTTTTTAATCTATCTTTTAGGTGAATATTGGATTGATCCTAACCAAGGTTGTTCAGGAGATTCCTTCAAAGTTTACTGTAATTTCACATCTGGTGGGGAGACTTGCATCTATCCAGACAAAAAATCAGAGGGAGTAAGTACCAATCTGTTTTGGTGGTGACAATTGACAGTCCCTTCCATGTTTTTGCAATATTGAACCAAACAGGAAAATTACACTGTCATATATTCATTTATCTGCTTTTCTTGCAGGGTAATTAGAGCATTTCATTTGCATATATATGAATAAGACACTGAAGTGATACACAGAGTTAAATACTCCTCTTCTTTATTTGTTACCCAGATGTATTCTTTATGCACCTGCTTGCTCTCTCAGATTCTATGGCTTTTCCATGACACAGCACAGCTGAATCTCAAATTTTAGTGCATCTATAATAGTCTTCATTCTAACTGCCACGTGGTAGAACTCACAGCTGCATATTATGCTCAAAATACACAATTTTTATAAAGAATTAATCTTTCATATAAGAGAGTTTTGTGCACACACATAATTTTTTTTAATGTTTACTATCTTCAAATGGATTTTTTTTTTTCCTTCCTAGCAAAGTCAGTGTGTTTGAGTAATATCTTCAAAGCTAAATCCAAGACATTGATATCAGGAAATATTTTTCACTAGTGATTATATTCTCCAAATATTCAGTATGTGAGGAATTTTGTCTTGGTTTATATTCTATAATGTGTCTCATTCCTAGTAAATTGCATGGACACACAGACATAGAAATGCATTAAGACAAAACAAGAAATTTTGCTGATAGAATAAAAGTAAAGTTTGTGACTCAAGGATGGTTAGAAGGGGCAAAAGGCAATCTGACTTACATCTTCTGATGCCATTTGGCATGTGGAAAAATATAGTGAAGTTTCCATAATCCCCAGAGGACTGTGGGAAATTGGAAAATACTTCCCTTTATGCTGTTGTTGGTTAGTGCTATTGAGTCGCTTCTGACTCACAGCAACCCTATATAGGATTTCTGAAGAGTGGCTGGTGAGTTTGAACTGCCAACTTTGCAGTTCAAACTGAACTTTTTGTCTAGTGCTAATCATATAGCACAATACCAGGACTCCTTATACTCTTAGGTAAAAATCCCTGTAGTGAAGACTTATGTAATCGTATAGTTGGCTCATCGTTGCAAGGGAAAACAAAAAATATAGATCTATAAAAATCCTAATATTCTTTCCTTCATGGAGTAGGTTACACTTGCTTCCTACCCATGATATTTCTATAACCTGCTGCCCTAGTTACTGGCTCCATACTTTCAGAATGCTTCCTTTGGCCATGGAATGCTATTGGTACCCTCCTTCTTGCTTGGTGATGGCTGGCATTATGAGGGTTTCCTTTGAAAAATGTACCTAAAATTTCATCTTTAGAGCTCCCTACCAATCTTAGTTTAATTTATCTCATTTTGTAGAACCTAAGGGTCTCTATGAGTCGGAATCGACTCCACGGCACATAACCACCAAGGTAGATATCAATTTAAAATTAGAAAAACTCTTAAAAACTACTGATGTGTGAGTTTGAGCCACCGACCTTGCAGTTCAAACAGACCTTGAGGTCCAGGGCTTATCCTATAGTGCTGCCCAAGGATAAGCGAATTCTGTGCACATATATATTTTTTAAATGCTTACTAAGCTGTTGTTAAGTGCTGTCAAGTCGGTTTTGATTAATAGTGACCTTGTATAGAGTTTTCGAGCAGCAGCTGGTGGATTTGTACCTTACAGTTCAAGTTGACCTTGTGGTCCAGTGCTTATCCTAATATACCACACAGGGACTACATATACCAAGAATAATATATAAACACTG
>NW_006408520.1:3339008-3339961 GCF_000296735.1 Chrysochloris asiatica
AATATATATATATAGTTATTGTTTTTAGATGCCACTGAATCAGTTCCAACTCATAGTGAGTCTGTAAAGGGTTTATGAGCCTGTAAATCTCTAAGAGTGTAGGAAGCCACATCTTTTGACCATGGAGCCACTACTGGGTTTGAACTGACAACCTTGTGTTTAACAATCTAGTGCTTATCATACAGAGCCACCATGGCCCCTTCATATGCCAGTGTTTTACATACACACATATTTCTAGTTCACACATGCATGGGTTTATTCAAAACAAAGCATGTTTAAACATGTTACTGCAATCAGTGGATTGTTGCTGTTGTCAGGTGCCATCAAGTCGGTTGAATCAGAGCAACCCTACATAGAGTTTTCAAGGAGCAGTTTTGAACTATCACCACTGTGGTTCACAGTGCAGTGCTGATCCTACAGTACCACTCCAGGAGTAAAATAATTTCTCTCAGTAATACATTGGTCTTAGTCTCATTACAGTTTCTTCAAGAAATTGTGCAATCAAATCAGTAACTTCAGAGGGGATCTGGTAGGCCAGTAAATGCAAGGAAGAGAGGTCAGCATAGAAGATTATGGCAACTGTTTTTTTAGGATTTCATAAGGGTAGCCTAGGAGGTCTGGTAGTGCAGTGGGTTAAGTGTTGGGCTGCTAACTGAAAGTTGGAAATAACAGCAGTTCTACAGAAAAATCATGAGGCAGTTGGCTTCCATAAATATCTACTGCTTTGGAAACCCTATGAGGCAGTTCTGTTCCATCCTTTGGGTCACTATGCATTGAAGTTGACTTAATGGTTTTTGGTTTTAAAGAAATAATCCTGATAGATTTTCTTGAAAAACACAGACTGGTCATGGGGACTTTTATGAAGAATTTTGAAAAAAATTGAAAATATCGTTGGTGAGAAAAAGTCTGAAGAATTGTGCTGAGGAATATATTATTTTACCATCACAATCCAC
>NW_006408520.1:3340096-3341438 GCF_000296735.1 Chrysochloris asiatica
GGAATACAATATGAGTCCCTCAAAGATACCAAAATTGTTATTTTCACACCAAGGAGCACATAATTTTTGGTAAAAGGGTTGTTGCTGTTGTTTGGTACTATTGTCTGTGAGTTGGTTATGACTCATAGTGACCCTGTGTACAACAGAACAAAACACTGGTCAGTCCTTCACCATCTTCATAATTGTTTTGCTTGAGCCCATTGTTGTCACTATGTTGTTCTGTCACATTGGATGTCTTCCTCTTTTTCATAGACCCTCCTCTACTTTACCAAGCAGAATATCCTTCTCTAGGAACTGGTTCTTCCTGACAACATGTCCAAAGCACAAGAAACAATGTCTTGCCATATTCACTACCAAGGTGCATTCTGGCTGTATTTCTTACATGATAGATTTGTTTGTTTTCTGGCAGGCCATGATACTTTCAATATTCATCACCATCCTTTAAGTGCATCAATTCTCCCGTGGTCTTGCTTATTCATTTTCCTACTTTCATATGCATATGAGGTGATTGAAAATACCATGCTTTGGATCCAGCACAACTTAGTCTTCAAACTAACATGTTTGCTCTTTAATACTTTAAAAAAAAGTTTTTTTGCAGTAGATTTGCCTAACAAAATAAGCACCTTGATTTCTTGAAGGAGCTCTGGTAGCGTAGTGGTTATGAATCGGGCTGCGAACCTTAAGGTCAGCGGTTCGAAACTACCAGGTGTTCCGCGGGAGAAAGATGAGGCTTTCTACTCCCGTAAAGATTTACACCCTCGGAAAACCTATACAGGGTCGCTATGGGTCGGAACCGACTCGATGGCACATAACAACAACAACAACAAATGGTAATTGTGGATGCAAGCAATATGAAGTCTTTGAGAATTTCAACTTTTCTCCTGTTTTTCATAATGATGTTTATTGGTCCAATTGTGTGTGAGGATTTTTGTTTTCTTTACATTGAGGTGCAATGTAAAGATCTTCATTAGTAAATATTTGATGTTCTCTTTGCTTCCAGCAAGCAAAGTTTTGTTACCTGCTGGTTGTAATGAGTCTTCCTCCAATCCTGATGCTATGTTCTTCTTCATATAATACAGTTTCTCCGATGATTTGTTCAACATACAGATTGAATAAGCATGGTAAAAGAATGTAACTGTGGCTCACAGATTTCCTGATTCAAAACCATTATTTAAAATGCTGGCGGGGATGTGGCGAGACTGGGACATTCCTACGTTGCTGGTGGCACTGCAAAATGGTCCAACCTCTCTGGAAAGCAATATGGCATTTCCTCAGAAGGTTGAAAATAGAAATACCTTATGCTCCAGCAATTCCTCTACTTAGTATTTACCCACAAGAAAAA
>NW_006408520.1:3344236-3346459 GCF_000296735.1 Chrysochloris asiatica
ATGGCCGTCAGTTATGGAAAGACCCAAGGACTCCTGGACCCAGAGGCAGTGACATGATCACAGAGGACTAGAGCAGAGAGTGAAGCGTCCATCTAATATGAAGTGAGGGGAGATGCACAAGAACAGCCATACTTGCAGATAGTACCCACTTGACCTGGCTTCGATAGCTGGATGATCAGAACTCGACTAGAAGAAGAAAGAAGCGGGATGGGGGGGTGGGGGGTGGGGAAGAGTAACCTGCCACAATTTGATGAATTTTACTTATACTTATGGATATAGTAGTTCAAAAAAGGGAACAAATCTTTACAGTGAGGATCACCCCCCACCCCCTCAGTACACAGGGTTGACAAGGATGAGCAACATAGACATTGGCTACCCAAAATGGGGGTCAGAATTGACTCGAGAGCACTTAACAACAACAACAGCAATAAAGGCAAGAAGTGACTGGCTTACAAGCTTTCAAGAGGGAGCCTAGTTCCAGATGGGGCGGGAGCAGGTAGAATCACCACTGAATGATTTCCAATCTGTTGGGACAAGACTGGTAAAAGGAAATGGGATAAGACTCTTGTGGTACAATAGTGAATAATTGCCATTAGGACTGAATGTGAGGCTAGGAAATATAGAGGTAGATGTTTTTTGACAAAAGGAGGAGAGTGATTGATTTTGCAGCCCAGGAGCCGGGAGTCCCTGGGACCATCAAGTGAGAAGAACAGAGAACGGGACCCTAACCAGAGAGGCAGTGATGCCAGGCATGGAGACAGAGATGATGACGTAGACAGATGGAGTAGCCTGGGGAGGTGGTTGGGGGGGTGTATCCTTTGGGGTAATTTGATGATGCATGGAGGGGATTGTAATCATTGCAATGAAGCGAAATACAATATAATGAGTGTAAAACTGATGTTAGCCCATGTAAACCTCACAATAAAAACTTAAAAAAAAAATTCAAGTAGAATATACTCAATGGCATATTTTTGTGATTTTGAGCCTATTATCGTTTTCTTCAACGTCAGCCTGAACTTGCATCTGAGGAATCGATGCTATGTTCCATAGTCAGCCCTGGCCTTGTTTTGGCTGATGATATTGAATTTCTCCATCATCCCTTATCACTAATATAGTCAATTTAATCAGTTTGATTCCTTTGTATTTCATATGGTTAGGTCTATATAGATAGATGGCTTTTATGTTGTTAAAAAAAAAAAAAAAGATATTTTCAATAAATAGGTTATTAGTCTTGGAAATTTCTACCATGCGGCCTCTTGCATAATTTTTGTTACCAAGGCTGTATTTTCCAACTTACAAGCATTTTTCTTTGTTTCCAACACTTACTTTCTAATCACCAGTAATTATCAGTGTGTCTTGATTGCATATTTAATCAATTTCAGACTGAAGAAGTTGGTAGATTCTTCATTTTCATCATCACTGACTTTAGTGATTGGTGCGTAAATGTGAGGAATAGTGGTATTAACTGGTGTTCCTTGTAGGCATATGGGTATTATCCTATTACAGTACTACAAGGTAGATCTTAAATGTTCATTTTGATGTGATACTTCAGTTTGTCATTCCCAGAATACTAAATCATTTGATTGTTCAAATCAAAATGGTCAAATGATCCATTTCCGATCGCTAATGCTAAGGATATCAATCTTTATGTGTTCCATATCATTTTTCAAAAATTTCCCAAATACATAGTTCATACATTCCATGTCACAGTTATTAATGATTATTTGCAGTTATTTCATCTAATTTTAAGTTGTGCATTATCACATATGAAGTTCCTAAAGCTTTACTTCATCCACATCTTATAGTACTGTATCAGATAATGTTCTCCTGATTTTCATAAGGTTTTCAGTGGCTAACCATTCAGAAGTGGTCCGCCTTTCCTTCCTAGTTTGTCTTAGTCTGGTAGCTCCACTGAAACCTGTCCACCAGTAGTGTGACTGTTGGTATTTAAAATGTCTGTGGCATAGCTTACATCAGAATGCAAGCCACCACGAGACAACAAACTGACAAATGAATCTTGAGAATGGGGAGGAAAAGGTTAGAGAAAAGGACACACTGCCTTTTGTAGTATATAATATAGACCTTTTTGTTAAAGTAATACAGAAACGGCTACAATCATACATTGAAAGAGAACTTCCAGGGGTTCAGGATCAATTCAGAAGAGGCCGTGTAATGAGAGATATCATTGCTGATGTCCAACGGATCTTGACTGAAAGCAGAGAA
>NW_006408520.1:3347794-3373338 GCF_000296735.1 Chrysochloris asiatica
ATATATATATATACATATATATGTTGTTGTTAGTGCCATAGAGTCAGTACCGACTCATAGTGACCCTGTACAGGTTTCCGAGGCTATAAATCTTTATGGGAGCAGAAAACCTCATCATCTTTCTCCCACGGAACAGCTGGTAGTTTCGTACTGCTGACCTTACAGTTTATAGCCTGATTCGTAACCACTACGCTATGCTACCAGTCCCCTTGAGTGTATATATGTTTATACACTAACACATACTTGTTATATATATATATATATATACATATGTGTGTGTGTATATATAAAACAAGTATGCATATGTGTTAGTGTATAAACATACATACACTCAAGGGGACTTAAAAAAATTCTTCTTACAACCCTGTTCTGAAGGAATCTATTTACTGTTAGCAAAACCTTTGCTATAATATTGCTGTATATATAACAGTATTCACATTCTGTACCATGTTTCTAATTTTTCATAACAGGTAAGAATTTCATCATGGCCAAAGGAAAAACCAGGAAGCTGGTTTAGTGAATTCAAGAGAGGAAAACTGGTATGTTATCACTTCAAAGTGAAATGTCTTATCTTGAGTTTCATAAGTGAACCTTCAATTACAAATTTCTAGTCTCTGACTGTGATAATCTAAATTATACTAATCAGAATTCCATTTGTTCTCTAGTTTGCTCCATATGTACCTATTGAATCACTATGGTACTTTAGAGTTGTGTGAAGTTTTTCTACCAAAGTAAATGGAAATATATAAAGATTAATGGAAAAATAAAATTTAAGTATGCATTTCATTAAATGCCTGAGTTAGGCATTATAAAAAAGGATTATGTTAGAAATATAAGATGTAGAGAAAATAATACCATTTGGTATCTCTGATTCCTCCTGTTTTATATTCTTCCTGCTAGAAACCTAGTTCATTCTTTGTTCTTTCATAAAGATTTTTGGAAATTATAGTGTATTTGTTGATTATTAATTTTGGAAATATAAAGGCCTGATATATAACACGAGTTTACTTAATTGTCCAGTAAGTAAAATAGAGATAGTTTAAGATAAAATGAGAAAATTAAATTTATATTGATGAGCTGTTTTTAAAGATCCATTTGTTTAAAATATTTTAAGTAGACTATACTCTAATTCAAATGTTTCCCGTTTACACAGGTGACTAATCAATGATTTAATGTTAATTAAGATCATTTTAATTAATTTGATAACTATTTGTGCAATTTTTATTTTTATTTGAATCTATCCAAATGAACAACTTTCAGTAAAATTTTCCACTTCATTTGTAATTTTTAAATTTCAATCCTAAATTGCATAAAAAATATTCATGTTTCACTGTTACCTATGTATGAGATAAAAATGCATATGCAGATAGAACACTGAGTGTGGTTTTAACATGTTTTTTATTTTATTTTATTTTGCTTTCCTTCGAGGGCCTTTCCCAAATAGAATTTTTCGCCATCCTCACAGGCTCCCTTATCATCTAAGCTGTTAGTCATCTAGGGTTGATATGGATTGAAAATCAACTTTCACTGATATAATTGTTTTCAAAGTTCTGATGTGGCGCTGTAGGATAAGTATTGGTTCAAGCCACCACAAGGCAGTGGTTCAAACCCATGAGCCACTCCTTGTAAACTCTGTACGTGGCTGCTATGAGTAGGAACTGACTTGAGAATTAATAGCAATAACAACATAATAGTTTTCTGGGGTAGTTTTAACAAATTAGCACAAACTTTGTGTATTCAAACTAGAAATTTATTCTTTCACATTTCTGGAGGATAGAAATCCAAAATCAGTTTTTCTCAAATAAAATTCAGGTGCTATCAAGTACACACTGCCTCCAGAGGCTATTAGACACTATCTCTTCTTTACCTCTTCTAACTATTGTTGACTGTTGGCATTTTTGACATGTGGGTAGCATCACTACAATCTCTACCACTATTTTCACATACCTTTTCCTCTGTATTTGTTGTTTTCTACTCTGTGTCTCATTTTTCCCTGTGCCTTTCTTTTACTGTTGTTGTTGTTGCATATGTATAGTCAAATCAGTTCCAACTTGTTGTTGTTATGAAGTGCCGTCGAGTCGGTTCCGACCCATAGCGACCCTGTACAGGGTTTCCAAGGGTGTAAATCTTTACGGGAGTAGAAAGCCTCATCTTTCTCCAACTTATACCAATCATATATAATGTTTCTGAGAGTGGCTAGTGTTTGAACTGCCAACCTTGCAGTTAGTGGTTCCATGCTTATTCTACAGTGCCATACCAGAGCTCTTTCTCTCATCAAAATTTAGTTATATCTACAATGACCCTTTTTAAAAATAAGTTAAGATTCACAGATCCCGGGGAATAGGACATAGACATATCTTTTATGGATCACTGTTCAACCTACTATAACCCCAAAATGAAAAGTGTAAGAATGCCTTTAAGGATTTTGATTAGGTAGATAAGTTATGCAATTTTGAAAGAAGCATTAGAAAGGTCAACAGCACCAACAACAGCCAAACAATTTATGTATACTTCAGTTCTCACTGACCCTTCTATTCTTAAAAAGAAACTCAATTATAATGAATCATTCCTTGGAAACAAGTCTTATTCTCCCCAATGTTTTACTGGTTAGAAACTAAGGTACAGAGAAAGTGATTTTTTTCAAAGAGAAACAATACTTAAGTTACTCATGTGGAAATGTATTTCTGATTTCCTGGAACCATGTCCTTGAATCTTCTGACCCTCAATGTTCATGTACTTTAAGTAAGTAAAATTGGGTCTGTTGATTCATATACAAGCTTCTAGAATCATAGTTTGCTGTCAGCAGTGTCTTATAACTTGATATTTGAGGAAAGAAGAATTTTCATACTTTTTTTGTTATTTTATTCCCAGCTTTCATATTTAGATGTTGAAGGCAATTCCATTAATATGGTGCAAATGACATTCCTGAAACTGCTGACTGCCACCGCTCGACAGAATTTCACCTACAATTGCCATCAGTCAGCAGCCTGGTATGATGTGTCCTCTGGAAGTTATAACAAAGCACTTCGGTTCCTGGGATCAAATGATGAGGAGCTGTCCTATGACAATAATCCTTACATTAAATCACTCTATGATGGATGCGCGGTGAGTATAAGCTCTGGTTTGCCTTATCCCTTCATAGAGGAACAAGGTATTATGCAACCACCTCAGCTTAATCTGAAACCAGATTTCTTTTATAAAATGAAAGTCATGGTTATCAGTATTTGCTGTTTAATACACATATTAAATACAGAATATTAGAAACTACTAATTTTCTCTAACACACACACATAGCAATAAACTAAAAGAATAGACATATTTTTTCATTTAAAACCATGACAGAAATAATCTAGTATCATATATATTTTTTTATGGAATTATTTCTCACAATTTAATGGTATTACTGTTAGTTATTCTTGGTTTAAAAAAAAATAAAAGGCTAAACAAACAACAAAAACACTGCAAATTACTTAATTTGCCTCCTTGATCCATGATGCTAAGGTCATAGATAAAGTAATCGCTTATATCATAGACAGTCTCATTCCAATTTTGCTACAGTTTAGGGGCTACTTTCATTTTTGTTATTTTTATTCTCTGAAACTCTTACTTCACACTTAAGAGAATTCTGTGTAACAAAATGATTCATTATTTGTTTTAGTTGCCGCTGACTCTGATTCCCACTCAGGGCAATGCCCTGGGAGCAGGGTAGCACTGCTTCATTAGGCTCCAAGGTTGTGATATTTTGGAAGCAGATTGTAAGGCCTTTCTTCTGAAGCAGCTTTGAGTGGAGTCAACTGTCAATTTTCAGCTAGTAGATGAGCTGAGCAAGGAGCACTGGTAGCCTAGTAGTTATGAATCGGGCTGCTACCCTCAAGGTTGGCAGTTCGAAACTACCATCTGTTCCATTGAAGAAAATGAGGCTTTCTGCTCCTGTATAGATTTACAGCCTCAGAAACCCTGTGTAGGGTCACTATGAGTCAGAACTGACTCCACGGTACTTAACAACAACAACAACAGATGCGCTGAGCACTTAAATCTTTGCATTACCCAGGGGCTACAAAGTGATCCATAGAGTATCTTTAAAAGTTCATTGTTTTAGCCAATTATTGATAGCTGAAGAGAAGTCATAGTTATAAATAAACAGACCCCTGCTGTCAACAAAATGAGCAGAGTGCAAAGAGAAAAAAAAAAGAAAAAGAAAAAAAAATTAATGGTGCAAAAATAATTTTGGAAACATTTCTCACTAGCAATGTATTTAAAACTATTCATGAAATTAATATACAGCAGAAGTGTTTTGACTTTTGATGCAAGTGAATTACAATTGCTGTAGTTGTGAGTGGAGGTTGTATGCTGCAGACTTGTTTCTGACTGTAGCAACCCTGTATAGGGCTTCCAAGGCTATGCATCTTTACAAGAGCAACATTTCTCATCTTTCTCCTGTGATATGGCTGGTAGATTCCAATTGCTGGCCTTGTGGTTAGCAGTCCAATTTGTATTCCATTGTACTGATTTTATTGTAAGTAATTTGGCTACATTATAGTTTAAGAATAATTATGTTGTAAGGATATACTATAGATTTAGAAGTATAATCCAAAATCAATCAATTTTCATATTAAACTGCATTTAGCAACTCAAGAGGTTATTTTCAAATATGCATAATATCAAAGTATAATTGCTGTATAATTCCTGCAAATATTTTGATGTAATTGTCAACAATAAAATTAATGAATCTATGTGACCTTAGCGTCTCCTCAGAATCCCCTATACAGTGTCACTATGAGTCAGAACCTACTTGACAGCACTTAACAACAACAAAAACAAAGTGACAAGAATAAATGCTAAATTCTAGACAGATAATGGCAAATATGTTGTTTTTCTCTTTTCTCTCTTACCTTTGTATCTCCATTCAGAAGTCTGAGTGAAAAGAAAAAAGACATGTATTTTTAAAAATAAGAAATTGCTATGTGTGTAACTTTTTATTTCTTCTTATTTTTACAGTCCAGAAAAGGCTATGAAAAGACTGTCATTGAAATCAATACACCAAAAATTAATCAAGTACCTATTGTTGATGTAATGATCAATGACTTTGGTGATCAGAATCAGAAGTTTGGATTTGAAGTTGGTCCTGTTTGTTTTCTTGGCTGATAGTAGCACAAAGAACATATAAAACCAACAGAAATTTACCTTGGTGTCACCAAACAAGCCATTTTATGCCACATGCAAGTTTTGAGTAAGGATGATATAGACAACAGCTTGCTACATAAATGTGTACCATTTAGGAAATATTAATGCCCTTGTGAGGGCAGAACCACATGACAAAAGCATTGAAACTCATCAAGGTATAAGATAACGTGGCTGAGATGGAAAACAGGGCTGCTTCTTGATTCCCTAATTCTTGTTTCTCCTTTTCCTATTTGGATTTCTTTGGTGCTGTAGAAAACAAAAAGAGAGAAAAATATATATTCATAAAAGATATGGTGCTCATTTTCATCCATCAAGGATGTACTAAAAAAAGTGTGTTTAATAAAATGTAATTATTTTATGTACAGGTCTATACTGTTATCTATGTGTCCATTTCCAAAACTTGCACATGTCTCTGAATTTCATCTGACTCTAATTTTGTGACAATTACATAATATGATGGCAATAAATATATGTATTATGAAAAAATAAAGTTGTAATTTCTGTGACTCTAATTCCCTTTTTTTTTATTAATAATAAAATGCCTTTGTATATATTGATGTTGAAGAGTTCAATTATTTGAAGCCGCCAACAAAAATCTCAGAGGGCAAAAACCTGGAAGACTTTTGGAGGCATACTCAGATCATCTCTCCTCTGTTGACAGCAACTTTTGCTGAATTACAGCCAAAAATATCATGTGTTTCAATGTTTTCTTTAATGCTATATCTCAGACATGTTTTTCCTCAGAATCCAGGATTTCATAGGATAACTGTATGTACAGAAAATAAGCAATTTTATATTTTTGGAAAGGAAAATGTGTATGAGAAGCTATTTTAACAAATTGATGCCTCCATCAAGCAATCAGATGTATAATATTTTTTTCTTTACCTTATCTCATCTCATTTTGTTTGGCATGCTTCTACGATACAGACTGATTTAAAAATGGAAATGAAACAATTATTTATGAATTTGTGCAATGTTAGATTTTTAATCAACCAATTTCTGGAATTTGATTCTAAATTGCATACAATAATAATCTCAATATTACTTTAACTGCCCAACACATATTTCTTTCTTTTCAAAATAATTTCATGCATTATTTGACATATTTAAATTCTAAATAACATGTGGGTGGCCTGTTACTAACAGTGCTTATTTTAAAAGTCATACTTAATCAAGACTATCAAAACATTTTTTTTTTTTTTACTTAGGTGTTTTTCTTTCAGGTAGCTTGATATAGGAGTAAAATTTTACAATTACAAACTGAACATTGTATCTATATTAAATAATATATGTAAGACTTGAAAATAAATGTGTTTTATTATTTCTTATATAAAATGTTAAATTAATTGATACCAGATTCCACTGGAACATTTTCAACTGATAAGTTATCATGAAAGTGAATTCCTGTAATATTTACATTAAAAAGTGAACATTTGTCATTCAGAATATCTTTTATTTTTAAATCAAATTTGTAAATGTCCTTTCAAGAAGGGAGCTACAAATCCTATAAATAAACTCAAGTCTTGTCTACCTGGATTGGTCATTTTCTTTCTTAAATAGGCTCCAAATTAATTTCTATTTCAGAAAAGGCTTTCTATTCTGTTTCTTGACCATCCAGATTAGAATAGTTTTACACTTTTCAATTAGCATTCTAGACTTCATAGATAAGCTTCTGAATTCCTCACATGTGTTAAATAATAAATACCCCATGATAATACAATCTTTATAAAATCAAGATTATATTTAAAATTTAAAGGAATATATTTATAATTAGAATTTTTTACAAGGTCTCAGACATATAGTTCACAGTTTCAGAATGAAAAATATTCTGAGAACTTGTCTTTTGAATTAATTAGTGTGAATCACATGTTGCATAATATTTATAGAAATTCTGTAAGTTAGGCAATTTACTTTTATAAATGAATAATGATATTGTTTATAAATGTTTTTGCTTATAAACAAAATTGTGTTGTTATATAAAATGACGTTTTTTTGTTGAGTGAAATTAGTCAGTGGCAAAAGGAGAAATACTGCATATGACCAGTACCGTAAAAGACTTAAGAAAAAGAACCCATACTAAAGGGGAGGAGGGGAATTCTTTGCTGGTTACTGGGATGTGAGGGTGGGATGTTAAAAATTTTGGAAAAAATAAATAAATTGCCTAAATTACAGAGAATATTTTACGTAAAGTTGCAGTCCTGTATCAAGGAAGCAGTATGATTTGGGCATCTAAACAAAATTCATAAAATGGGATACACATTTTAAGGAATGAATAAATAAATAATGGCTTATCATGTAATTCTATGGATATAGCCTTCTGCATGACATCTGATATTTTCTCTTCCTGATAATTGATTGAACTTTGAGAAAAGGCAGCTGATTGAATAGGAAAAAGGATGCTAGGAAGCTTTCTCCTCCTCGAACAACATATGCAATCTATTAATGTTTAAAATGTGGAGAGTAATAGTGACGTTAAAAGCATGGTATATGCTGGGCTCGAAGCTTGCAAAATTTAAAATAATACAAAATTTAAAATACAAAATGAGTACCGATGCAATTATTATGTCAACTAATTTTGTCAACTAATTTTCATTTTAAAAAATGGGCCAATACCAATACTACCACAAAATCTAGAAAAATAAAAATGTTTTCATTAACTAAATTGCTGAAATTTCTCTCTAATACTTTTACCCTCTTTTTTTTTTTTGCTGTATTCTGTTAAGTGTCTCTTCATTTGAGAATTGTATTTCATTTTCTATATAAAGAGTAAGTTTATCTGCCATGGTAAATCAAAAATCATTATTATTAGTGATATTTCAATTTCACATAGTGTTATTGGTAAGTATGTTTAAATTTAGAAAATTTTCTACTACATTTCTTCCATACATGCATTATAAAACTTATGAGAGTTTTTCACAGATTAGTTTCTAGTCTATGTTTTTTAAACCCTCTTTCTCCTCTACAATCTGCAAATTTCAGGTGTGCGTGATATATACAGGTATATTTCATGGCACAAACTCAGTCCATTTCATCTTGTTTGATACCATAGCATACTGAGTGGAAGATATGATCCAAAAGCCATTCATTCCTAAACTGAAGATAATTGCAATAATTATATAAGAAACTAACTTCAAGTCATTATACTCTTCCATGTACTTATATTTCACAAACTCAGTATAAATGTATCTACAATGGAAGGTTTTTTTGTCAACACACCCAACACAAAGTAAGATACAAAAAAGGGGAGTTGAAGTGGAGCAGTTTGAATCAACCAATTGCTTCATGGAGGGAAATTGAGGCTTTCTGCTCACATAGGAATTTACATACTCAGAAATCCTCTACAGGGTCACAAAGAGTTGAAAATTACAAGATGGCACACAATAACATGCTGGATAATTTCTAAATTAAGTTAAGTCTAGTACACTGTTTGCTGTATTAATAAAAGGCAAAACAAACCAGTGGCCTTTGAGTGGATTCTGTCTGATGGCAGCATCATGAGTGTAATAGATTGTGTTCCATAGGGCTTTCAGGGGCTAGATTTTTTTGAAAGTAGACCTCTAGGCCTTTGTTCAAAACTGCCTTCTTCAGGTGGACTCGAAAGTCTTTCACTTAGCAACCAAGTGCTTAATTATTGTCTTGACACTAAATCAACAGGAAATCCTGGTGTGGAGCTGTGGGATAATGCACTGGACCACAAGGTCAGTTTGAACCACAAGGACAGCAGTGCAAAATCACCAGCTAGTCCTTGGAAACCCAGTACAGGGTCACTATGAGTTGGAACCGACTTGATGGTACTTATCAACACAACAAGTGAATAGTTACTCTTGAGTCCTAGCACTGTCACCATAGCATTATTACCTTCCAACCCTAAACATAGATAACACATGTCTTACCTACATCACAGATCTGTTAACAAATATTTAATTTAAAAAACTCACAACACTATTAACTGCATGATCAAAAATACCCAAATTGACAGACCCACATACACACTTTAGAAATGATTTGCAAAGGGTACAAGAAAAAAAGCAGTATCATGAACCATATAAACATCCAAGAAGACTAGAATTTATCTGACACAGCTTTTCGATCACCCTGTCTGCACCAGGATGCATTTTACCTTCAGCAGTTTGAGTTTATGAGGGTTTGGAATATCTTTTTACTTATGTCTTGCTTGTCCAATAACTTTGTAAAGTCTATATGACTTACATCTATACTTCAGTATACCTTAAACCAACAAATCCATAGATTTTTTTAAATTTATGCACCTTCCAGAAAAATATTTTGTTAAAAACATTTTAAGTTTAGTAATTATTACAAAATAAGTTTTGCATGATCCTTATTAATAATCTGCCTAGTAAATTCATCCATCAAAATGTATAAGGGTAATGCTCAGGGTCAAAACAAAGGGGAAAAAAAAAATTACAGACCCACTGTAATTTTTGTCTTGATCTACACAGATACAAACTGAAAGAATTTTTATGAGCTCCTAGCTGGTACGAAAAGTTTGCTAAAGTCTATTTTAAAATGGTTACAACAGTACATCGACAAAGACGTGCTGAAAATTCAAGCTGGATTCAGAAGACGACATGGAACTAGGGCTATCACTCTACATCAGATGGATCTTGGCTGAAAGCATATGTGAACCAGAAAGATGTTGACTTTGTACTTTATTGACTATGGAAAGACTTTTGACTCTTTTGGTGTTGATAAGTGCTGTTGAGTTGGTTCCAACTCAAAGCGGCCTTGAATAGGGTTTCAAGGAATGGCTGGTGAGTTTAAACCACTGACCTTGTGGTTAGCAGTTGACTGTGTACATCAAGACAAACACAAGAAACATTGCAAATAGTAGGTATACCAGAAGACTTAATTGTGCTCATGAGGAACCTGGACATAGACTAAGACACAGTTAAAACGACTAAGGGAATATTGAAATGATTTAAAGTTATAAAAGCTGTTCATCAGGTTTGTATGTTATGACTGGATCAATAAATTAAATCATAAAGATTCTCCTAGATTAACTCACCAACATTTTAGAATTTCTGGAGGTAAACAAAATGTTTTGCGATTTATTTTTATTCACAGAGAAAAGTCTATGCCTTATCCTCAGTGGGATGACCAGACTTTAAAATGAACACTCAAGTGCACCAAGGGAAAAAATAACCTGTTTTCAAATTCCTCAGGTCAACACTAGAAAAGGCCACTATCCCCAAATCCTTAATAGCAAGGATCTGGGCTTATAAAATTAGAGGAAAAAATTATACATTAGTTACCATTATATAAGGTAAAATGTATATAAAAAACGGGCACACTTAAAGTTTCTTGACTATACAGGAAATAACTAAACTCAATTTTTAGGTTATTATTATCTAATTAACTCTAAATAACTTTTGAGTTTTTTACATGACTATTGGAAGCCATTCAACATGCATTTAACTGTCATACTGTAGTGTCTTGTGTGGTGCTGTGATATTGGAAGCTATGTCACAGATATTTTAAACACAAGGGGTATCACCCATCATGAACAGATTTCAGCTGAGTTTCCAGACTAAAACAAGCTTTGACAAAGGTGAGGTGGACCACTTCTGAATGTTTGTTGGTATTTTTGCTAAAATGCAGCTGAGTCGGTACCAACACATAGGGACCCTATGCACAACAGAAAGAAACACTGCCCAATCCTGCACATCCTCACAATAATTGCTACATTTGAGCCCATTGCTGCTGCCACTGTGCCAGTCCATCTAGTTGTAGGTCTTTCTCTTTTTCTCCAACCCTCCACTTTACCAAACATGATAGCCTTCTCTAGGGACTGGTCCCTCCTCACAATATGTCTGAAGCATGAAAGATGAAGCCTGGCAATCCTGGCTTCCAAGGAGCACTGGCTATACATCTTCCAACACAGGTATGTTTCTTATTCTGGCAGTCCATGGTACTTTTAGTATTCTCCTCCAACACCACAACTCAAATGCATCAATTCTTCTACAGTCTTCCTTAGTCACTATCCAACTTTCAAATGCATATGAGGTTATTAAAAATACTTATGGCTTGAGTCAGTAGCACCTTAGTCCTCAAACTGATATCTTTGCTCTTGAACATTTTTAAGAGGTCTTTTACAGTAGATTTGCCATATTGTTTAATTTCTTGACTGCTGTTTCCATGAGGACTTAATATACTTACTAATGAAGATCAAAGATCACAGCCTTCAGTGTGGGCTGCACTTCAGTGTAAATAAGACAAAAAATCCTCATCACTGGACCAATAAACAGCTTCCATATACATGGAGAAAAGATTGAAGTTATCAAGACTTCATTTTCCTTGGATTTCTGAATGATTAGCTACTGAAAACCTTATGAAAAGGTGTAGAACATTGTCTGATATAGTGCTGGAGCATAAGCCCCTCAGGTTGGGAGGCACCCAAAATATGACTGGGGAAGAGCTGCTTCCTCCAAGTACAGTGACTTGAATAACAGGAATGAAGTAAACCTTTCTGGACCTTCATTTGCTGATGGTACATGACTTAAAAGAAGAAGAAACAGATGAAAACATCCATTAATAATTGAAGCATGGAAAGTGTGAGGTATGAATCTAGTGAAGTTGGAAGTCATTAAAAATGAAATGGAACACATGAATATAGACACCCTAAGTATTAGTAATCTAAAAACAGCCAGTTTTGGCCAATTTGAAATGGGCAATCGTGTGGCTTACTGTGCTGAGAACAACAAATTGAAGTAAATGACATCACATTCATCATCAAAAAGAACATTTAATGACCCGTCTCGAAGTACAATGCTGTCTGTGATAGTATAATATCCATACATTTACAAGGAAGACCACTTAATACTGCTATTATTCAAATTAATGCATCAACCACTAAAGCCAGTGATGATGAAATTGAAGAATTCTACCAACTTCTTCAGTCTGACATTGATAAGACATGTAATCAAGTTGCATTGATAATTACTGGTGATTGGAATGCAAAATTTGGATTGGAATACAAAATATGACCTTGGTGATAGAAATTATGCTTGATGCCACAGGATATAATTTTGTAACACCAATGACTTATTTATTGCAAATACCTTTTCAGCACCATAAAGGAGACTGTGCATGTATACCTTACCAGAAGAAATACATAGGAATCAAATGAATTAAATCTGCGGAAAGAAACAATAGAGAAGCTCAATATCATCACTCACAACAAAGCCAGGATCTGACAGCAAAACACACCATCAATTGCTCTTATGCAAATTCAGACTGAAGCTGAAGAAAATGAAAACAACTCCACGAGAACCAGAATATAACCTTGAGTATGCTGATAACCATCAGCATATTTCACTATGAGTTGAAATCAGCAATTTTAACTCATAGTGACCCTGCATAGGTTTTCCAAGACTTCAAATCTTTAAGGGAGCAGAAGGTCTCATCTTTCTCCCACAGAGTGGCTAGTAGGTTCAAACTACTGACTATGTGGTTAGTACCCCAACTCATAACCATAGAGCATCTCAAGAACTGATTTGATGCATTAGAAACTAATGACTGAAGACAAGTAGTGATATGGGATGACATCAAGAACATCATTTATGAAGAAAACAAAACGTTATTCAAAAAACCAGAAAGAAAAAAAGAAAAAAATGGATATCAGAAGAGATCCTGAAAATGTTCTTGAACACAGAGAAGCTCAAGCAACTGGAAGAAATGAGTAAGTGAAAGAGCTGACTAATAAAATTTAAAGGGCAGCTTAAGAAGACAAAGTCAAATATTATAATGCAATTGTAAAGACCTGGAGTTAGAAAACCAAAAAGGAAGAGCATGCTTAACATTTCCCAAGCTAAAAGACTTAAGGAAAAAAAAATATATATATATCAAGCCTTCGGTTGCAATATTTCAGGATTCTAGGGGCACAATACTGAATGATGCAGGAAGTTACAAAAGAAAATGAAAAGATTACACAGAATCACTGAATCAAAAAGATTTCTTGATGCTCAATCCTATCAGGAGGTAAAATATTAACAAGAAACAATAGTACTGAAGGAAGAATTCCAAGATACACTGAAGGCATTGGCAAAAAACAGGCTCAAAAACTTGATGGAAAATAAATTGACATGTTTCAATAAACTGATGCAGCACTGCAGTACCTCACTAGTCTATAACAAGAAATTGGGAAGACAGCAACCTGGCCAATCATCTGTGAAAGATTCATGTTTGTGTACATTCCAAAGAAAAGATAAGCCCCCAAAATGAAAAAAAAAAAAAAAAAGCTGATTGGAACAGATCCATATTTGTACTCGTTCTAAAGAAAGATGAAAAAAAAAAAAAAAAAAATCATTAAGCAATATTATTAACATCACATGGAAATAAAAATTGAATGAAAATAATTTTTTAAAATGGTGGCAATAGTATATAAACATGGAGTTGCAAGAATTCAAACTGGATTTAGACGAGAATGTGGAACTAGGGACATCACTGCTGACTTCAGATGGCTCATGCCTAAAAGCAGATAATACCAGAAATATGTTTACTTATTCTGTGTTGACAATGCAAAGGTTTTTGACTGTGTGTACCATGACAAGCAATGTGAAGAAAGGGCATTCCAGAACATTTGCTTTTTCTCACGAGGAACCTGT
The DNA here is from genome assembly GCF_000296735.1 of Chrysochloris asiatica. NCBI lineage: Eukaryota > Metazoa > Chordata > Mammalia > Afrosoricida > Chrysochloridae > Chrysochloris > Chrysochloris asiatica. The sequence continues at coordinate 3,361,603 of NW_006408520.1, forward strand.
AAATAGGCCAAGGGACCTTCACTAGAAAAGAACAAGTGTGGAAGTCCAGCTCTTGCAGGGTCGAAGGACACGAGAGGAGAAGCAGAGTCAGCGAAAATGAAAGCAATCGAGGAGCTCTGATGGAGCTCTCTCTCTTTTCTTCTCTCTCTAGTCTCTGCGCCGGCTCAGCAAGTCTTTATTTTTATACTTAAAATTACACAGTACATAATGATTTGATACTTTGATTTTTCCTTGAATTATTACACAGTTTCAATCACAACATTCCTTTTACTCTGTGATTATACAACCTTAACAAAAGTATTTCTGTGATGTCCAAACTGACCTTTCCATATCCTGTTCATTTTTCAACCATTAAACATTTTCCTTTTGACATCATCTCCTCTCCTGCGTAAATGATAAATTGCTTCTTCTTATTCCCACTAAAAGACCAAGTTAAACCTTATACAAATCATTTCCACTTATCAGACCCCTGATTACATCTTCTTAGTAATATAAGTTTCTATTAATCATCAATGCCTACACTACTTCATTGTTTCTACTAGGTGATTATCAATCTTCTATCCTACATACTACACTACTATTTTCACAGTAAAAGTATTACTAACATCTACTTAATTATTTTGTTTTCTAAAAAAGTGTTCATTAAATTGCTTAACCACAATGTTCCTGTATTTCCTTTCTTTTGAGGCTGTGAGGCATAAGGCCCAACCTGGCTAATTGATGCAAGAAATGTAAATTATTAAGTTTAGACCATTTTTCACCTATGTTCACTATTCTCTGCCTATTTACATAAGTGCCTATATGTAATAGCGAGGGTTTGTGAATTCTGGCTGGTAATTGATTGTGGTGAGGTCTGTAGGGGTTGGTCAACTTCACTTTAGTTTTCCTGCTTTTGTGATCTCATAAGTGCAGTTACTTTGTACTTAGGTTCTCTGTGAACGTGAGTGGCACATACAATTCCCTTTGAATTCAACCCACCGAAGCTGAAAACAATTGTTGCTAGACCAGTTTTTTTCCAAGGTCTATAAAGCTCATAGTAAAAGGCTGTGAATATGGCCATATTATATATTTTTACAAGTGAATTCAAAGTTATCTTAGAGAGAAGATAGAATACAGCTTCTGAGAATTATCTACCTTGCATGATATCTCTCCTTCTACTGGGACCGTGTCAAACAGCAGAAGCCAAGCTGCTTCCCGCAAACAAGGAGATACTAAATGTTTTAAAATCAATAAAGGTGTATGTCATGGTTGCAAACTTTCAACATACTTATTCAATCTGTATAATGAAAAAATAATCTGAGAAAGTGGATTATATGTGGAATAATGTAGCATCAGGACTGGAGTAAAAGTCATTAACAGCCTGTGATACCCAGATGACACTACCTTGCTTTCTAGAAGCAAATAAGACTGAAATATCTACTAATGAAGATCTAAGACTATAGCCTTTGGTATGGATTGTACCTCAATGTAAAGAAATTGAAAATTCTCATAACTGGACCTATATATAGCATTATTATTGGCAGAGAGAAGTTTGAAGATGCCATAGACTTCATTGATTAACAATTAGCATTCAAGGAAATCAAAAGATGTATGGCATTAGGCTAATCTACTGCAAAATACCTTCTTAAAGTGCTAAAGAACAAAGGTATCAGTTTGAGGACAAAATTATGCCTCACCCAAACCATGGTGTTTTCAATTCCCTCATATGCATTCAACAATGAATAAACAAGACCACAGAAAACTTGATGCGATTGAATTATAATGTTGACAAAGACTATTAAAAACACCATGCACTGCCAGTAGAACAACAAAAAAAAATTGTGTTGAAAGAAGTGTAGTCGGAATGCACCTTAGAAGCAAGGATGGCAAGATACCATGTTTAGTAAAGTGGAAGGTCAGTGGAAAAGAGAAAGACATCCCCCCAGGAGATGCACTGACACAGTGGCAGCAACAATGGGTTGAAACATAACAACAATTGTGAGGATGGCACAGAACCATGCAGTGTTTCATTCTGTTTTCCATAGGATCGCTATGAGCCAGAAATGATTTGATGATACCTAACAATAACAACAAAATTGAAAGATATAGGGATGAAAATAGTCATAATAAAACAAAAATGTCCTACAATTGTAAATATCAAGCTAAATCAGAGGAAATTGTATGAGTTATTGCTATGTGACCTAGTTAATAATGACCAGCTCATACTGACCTTATGTATAACAAAATGAAACATTGCCCAGTCCTGTACAAACTTCATAATCACTCATATATTTGCACCCACTGTTGAAAGCACTATGCCAACCATCTCGTGAATGAAGCGTCTTCGTCCTTTTCACTGACCCTCTGCATTTACTAAATGTGATGTTCTTCAAGGACTGACGCCTCTTGCTAACAAGTCCAATGTATCTGAGACAAAGTCTTGCCATCCTCACTTCTAAGAAGAATTATGGCTTTACTTCTTCCAAGCCCTGATGTGGCACTGTACAATGAGCACTGCACTGCTAACCACAAGGGATTGGTTCAAACCCAACCAACCTTAGGAATCTGATACAGGGTCGCTATGTTGTTGTTGTTAGGTGCTACAGAGTCGGTTCTGACCCATGGAGACTTTATGCACAGCAGAACGAAACACTGCCCGATCCTGGGCCAACCTCACTACTGTTGCCACGCTTGAGTCCATCGATGCTGCCACTTGGCCAATCCATCTCATTGGGGGTCTTCTTTTCCTCTGACCCTCCACCTTACCAAACATAATATCCTTCTCCAGTGACTGCTCCCTCCTGACAATATGTCCAAAGTATGAGAGACGAAGTTTGGTCATCTTGGCCTCTAAGGAGCACTCTGGCTACACTTCTTCCAAAACAGGTCTATTGGTTCTTTTGTCAGCTCATGACATTTTTAATATTTTCCTCCAACACCGTAACTCAAAGGCATCAATTCTTCTACAGTCTTCCTTATTCACTGTCCAGCTTTCACATGCATATGAACTTATTGAAAATACCATGGCTTGGGTCAGGTGCATCTTAGTCCTCAAACTGACATCTTTGCTCTCCAACACTTTCAAATGGTCTTGTGCAGTAGATTTGCTTAATGTAATACATCAGTTGATGTCTTGACTGCTGCTTCCCTCAGTTCGATAGTTGATCCAAGAAGAATGAAGTCCTTGACAGCTTCAATCTTTTCTCCATTGACAAGAATGCTGCTTATTGGTCTAGTGGTGAGGAATTTTGCTTTCTTGACATTGAGAAGTAATCGATACCGAAGGCTGTGCTCTTTGATGTTCATCAGTAAATGTTTTAAGTCCTCTTAACTTTAAGCAAGCAAGGTTTTAGCATCTGCATATCGCAAGTTGTTAATGAGTCTTCCTACAATACTGATGCCACGTTTTTCTTCATAGGACCCAGCTTCTCAGATTATTTGTTCAGCATACAGGTTGAATAAGTATGGTGAAAGAATACAACCTTGTCACACAACTTTCTTAATTTTAAAACATTCAGTGTTCCCATGTTCTGTTTGAACAACTGCCTCTTGGTCCAGGTACAGATTCCTCATGAGCAAAATTAAGTGTCCCAAAATACTCATACTTCTCAATGTTGTCCATAGCTTGTCATAATGAACTACTTCCGAATCTTTAGTCACTAAAAACCTTATGGGTAGCAGAAAATACAGAGTTGCTATAGTTGAAACCAACTCGATGGTACTTAAAAACAACATCACTAGCAATTCATGTTATATTTAATATTCTTCACCAGCACCAGAATGTTAAGGCTTCAAGTCTTCTTTGACTTTCCTTATTCATTGTCCAACTTTCACATGAGTGCAAGTTGATTGAAATTACCATAGATTGACTCAGGAATATTTTCATCTTCAAAATGACAGCTTTCTTTTTAACACTTGAAATACGTCTTTTGAATCAGATTTACCTATTGCAATATGTCATTTGATTTCCTGACTGTTGTTTTCATGACGGATGATTGTGGCTCTAACTAAAATGAAATCCTTCACAGCTTCAATATTTTTTCCTTTTATCATGATGTTGATTATCAGTCCAGTTGTGAAGATCTTTGATTTGTTTATGTTGATGTGAAATCTGTATTAAATGCTGTAGTTTCTAATGTTCATCAGTTAAGTGCTTCAAATCCTCTTCACTTTCAGCAATCAAGGTTGTGTTACTGGCATATCACAGGTTGTTAATAAATCTTCCTCGAATCCTGATGCCATGCATTTCTTTACGTAGCCAGCTTCATGGATTATTTGCTCAGTGTACAGATTGAATAAGTATATTAAAAGTATACCCGGACATAAACAACGTTTTATTTTAAACCGTTCAGTATCCCTTTGTTCTGTTGGAACAACTGCCTCTTAGTCTATGTATAGGTTCAGCATGAGCACAATTAAATGTTCTGGAATTTCCATTCTTCACAATGTCATTCATAATTTGTCATGATCCATACAGTCCAATGAAGTCCTCGTGTGGCACTGTAGGATAAACATTGTATTGCTAACCACAAGGTCATTGATTCAAATCCCACAGTTGCTTCTTTGAAACCCTATACAGGGTTACTATGAGTCAGAACTGACTCAATGTCACTTGCAACAACAACACTGTCCAATGTCTTTGCATAGTTAATAAAAATATTACTATAATTAATAAAACATGATTAAGGTAAACAGAAATCCTTACAACTGGACCAGTACTTAACATCATGATACAGGGAGTTTCTATTTGACCCCTTCTTCCTTTCCTGTCAGTTTAATGACCTTTTTTTAAAAAAATTCTGAACTATTTTATTTATTTTGGGGGGTTAGGAGTAAGGAGTGTATTATTAGGATTTAATTAGGACTAGGGTTAATGTTAGGGTTGAGTTAGGTCTAAGAGTAAGGCATGGTCTAGTTTTTAGGCTACAATTGGGTTTATTTTTACTTGTTTGCTTTATATTTTTGTTGAGATATAGTTGATTTCCTCTTCATTTGGAACTTTTGTAAATACATTATTCTCTCTTTTTACTTTATGGAATTTTGTTTGTTGCAGCTCTATCTCTGGTTATCTATTTTTAGTCTTGTAATCTGTTTTGGAGTCCAGGTGTTGTGCTGTGGGTTAATGTGCTGAACTGCAAAGTCAGTTTGAACCACAAGGTTGGTGGTTCAAACACACCAGCTGCTCCTCTGAAACCCTATACAGGGTTGTTATGGGTAGGAATCAACCCCATGGCACTTAACAACAACAACAGATCTGTTGTACTTTGAATACTTCTAAATCTGGGTTGAGTTCTAGGTGATGATGTCAGGTATGTTAGTCTCTGGTTGTTGTGTGATGTTGTTGGATCTCTGTCTAAAGAACTGCCTGTAGTATTTTTTATAAGGTTGGTCAGGCTTTTACAACTTTTTAAAATTTCTATTTATCTTATAATTATCTAATTTTGCTGTGATATTTGATGGAAAATTTTGCTCAGCATAATTCTTGGTTGGCAATTTTTTTCTTTTCTATCAGTCTATATGTCATTCCATTATCTTGCCTGTATGGTTTCTGCTGAGAACCAGAGTTTAGTCTTATTAGTTCTTCTTTATAGATAATTTCTTTTTTCCTGAAATGCTCACGAGACACTTTCATTGTCATTGTCTTTCCTGTTTGGAGTCTTTGTACTTATTTTCATCTTTCATGATGTTCTGGAAGTTTTTTCCAACAACTGTTGGATGATTTTATCCATGTTGCTTTTTTATTTTTTTGTGTATGTTCCTGTTTTGGAAATCCAATCACAGGTCACAGGTAAGTTGTTTGTCTTAATAGTGTCTCACGTAACTCTTAGGCTTCTCTCAGACTTTTTTGTTCTTTTCTTTCATTGTTTCTCTGCTGTTGTTAAATGTTGTCAGGTTGGTTCTGTCTGATTGGAACATGCGAAGGAGCAGCTGATGAGTTTAAACCAATCTTTCTTTCCAGTACTTATCCTATAGCAACACACCAGGACTGTTCCTCCAGAGATTTTTCTTCAAGTTCAGGAATTCAGTCTTCCATTTCCTTGATTCCACTTCTTTGTTCTTTCATTGTTTTATCTATTTCTGAAGACTTAGTGTTAATATGTCTTACTGTTTTTGTACAGTTCCTATTTTTTCCATTTATTTAGTCAGTTTGTTTCCTGAATTCTTCTATAGTTTTTCTATGTGTTCCTTGATTCCAACTGTAGTTTTCTTGATCATTCTCTCAATCTGTTGAAATTGTCTAAACAGTATTCTTTATCAGGTAGTTCTGATATCATTTCTGGTATTATACAAGAGTGAGTCAAAAATTAAACTCACTCTGGTTATATTAAAATGTCTGTCCACGCTCCCTGCTGATGACAACATTGAGCATGCCTGTGAAATTCTTCTGTCAAATAGGTACATGACAATGGATTATGTGGCAAATCATTTGTAAATCAGCCACGGCTGCCTATGAAATAATCCATGACAGACTTGGGTTTTGAAAAGTGTGTGAGAAATGGGTACCAGATCAACTTAAGGAAGAGCATAAACAGAAGTGTTTGGACATATGCAAACAAAATTTGAACCAATACTTGATAAAAGGTAAAAGTTTCTTAACAACAGTTGAGCCTGAGAGTAAATTGCAGAGTATGGAATGTAAAAATTGTCAATCTCTAACCAAGAAAATATTCAAAAATCAACCATTACCTGGAAAATTGATGCTTACAGTTTTCTGGGATTCTAAAGGGCCAGTATTGGAACACTATCAGGAAAAAGTTCAACAGTCAACAGTACTTGTTACAGTGAATGCTCATTGAAGAGCCAAAGCCTAAATTTTGGACTAAATGGAGAGGACTGCTATCCAAGGGTGTTATGATCTTGCATGACAGTGCAAATCCTCAAACTTTAGTCTACCATGTTGACACTTTGCAAAAATTGTAGGTGTTAAAGTATCCTCCTGATACTCCTGATCTTGTTGCAGCAGAATTTCACTTGTTTGGTTCCCTAAAAGGAGCCCTTCATGGATGAAGTTTCAACTCTGATGAAGAAGTGAAGACAGTGGTGCATTTGTGGCTCACAGTTCAGTGTAAAATTTTTTGATAAAGAAATACAAAGCCTTGGTGATAGATGTACAAAGTGTATTGAAAAGCAAGGAGATGATGTCAAAAAACGATGTGTTTGTCTTTTCTAAAAGTTGAGCAAAAGAAATTCTACAACCACAGTGACAATCATTTTTGATTCACCATCCTATTTTCTGACTATATTTTGGTCACTTGTTTGATAGCTTCACCACTCCATGTCAGTCTATGTCGGGGACCCGCCTCGACATTGGGGTTCAGTTCACGAGGAGAGGATACCTGACGGCGACTCATATATATCAAGAATACACAGAAAGAGACAAAGGAGACAAAGAGGCAGACAAAGAGGCACCCCAAAGCCAGGGTGGATACATCACTGATAGGCAGGCTTGGGACAACAGGCATCGTGGCCTCTGCAGGCAGCAACTCACTGCCCTGCAATCTTTACTGCATGCCTTCCAACCTGTAATGCACCGCAATCTTTACTCCGTGCCTCCCAACCAGTAATGCACTGATCTTTACTCCATGCCTGCCAACCCGCAATGCACTGATCTTTACTCCATGCCTGCCAACCAGTAATGCCACCTGGGGAGGCCCGGGCCTCTGCTTTATTCAGGGGGGGAGCTTCACATCAAGCTGGGAGGGACTTAGGCAAGGTACAGCTAGCATCAGTACTTTTCCAGACATTCAGGTAACTTTACATAGTACTTCACTGGTTCGAATCCCAGGCCAGCAACTTGGAGTCTCAGGCCCAATTAACATATCTATAGCCCCTGAGCATAGTTGGGGGAAGGTGAGAGATAAAGACAAAAGCTTGGGCGGAGTCCTGCTGCTTTAGCTTCCTGAGCCAGGTCTGCAGGAGGACTCCAGACGCCCAGGTGAATGGGCTGCACCTGGAAAAGGATTAGGGAGGATGGGTTCTTTGTCTATGGAACAAAGAGCTGTGAAGTAGCTAAGACATTTTTAGTTAATCCTTTGGAGAAAGGCTTAACCTTGCAACCTTCAGTCTCGGCTTTAGGAAAATACCCCATTTATCTGTGGATTGTCAAAGGCTCCAGTGTATTAATTTAATATATATACCTGAATATTAATATGAAAGCAATTTGCCATTAACTGCCAGTGGCCTCATTTGTTACACTCGGCCCTAGAGGGCCTCGAACCTCTGACTAGTCTTACACGGTCTGCAACAAGTCTAAAATCCATCCATGTTTTGTTCCTCTCTTCTTGCTCCAGTTCCACTTCCTTTTCTAGTTGGCACTAAATCCAGTTCTCTGTCCTGTCCTCTGAAGCCCAGGTTTCTAAGATCACCACCTGTATCTGTTTCCTTAGTCTCCCATGTCTTTGTTGTAAAGGCCTGGTTCAGTGCATCTGCCTACTCTGCCATCTTGTACCAGAAGTCTGTTTAATGATCTTTTGCTTTTTTCAAGTATGATGTTGTTGATGTCATCCCCATACTCATTTGGTCTTCAGTAAATAGGGTTCAGTGTGTCAAATCTTTTCTTAAGATGACCTCTAAATTCAGGTAGGGTGTACTCAGGATTGAATTTTGGCTCTCATGGATTGTTTTAAAAATTTTAGCTTCAAATCAAATTATACATGAACAATTGATCACCTGTTCTGTGTTCAGCTCCTGGTCTTATTATCCTGATGAAATTGAGCTTTCTCGATTGCCTCTTTCCACAGATGTAGTCAATTTGACTCCTGTGTAATCCAACCAGGAGGCCCACATGGAGAGTCACTGTTTATGCTATTTGAAAAAAATATTTGCAAAGAATAAGTCACTGGATTTGCAAAATTTCATTATGTAATCACTGGAGCAGTTTCAATCACAAAGGTCCTATTTCCAACTGCTGATCCGTCTCTGTTTCCAACTTTCACATTTAACCACCAGTAACTATCAATGCATCTTGATTGAATGTTTGATCAATTTCAGACCTAGCATGTTGGCAAAAGTCTTCAATTTCCTTATCTTTGGCAATAATGATTGGTGCTTAAATATGAATAACAGTTATATTAACTAGTCCTCTAATCATATGGATTTTAGTCTATTACTGATAGTGTTGTACTTCCAGATATATCTTGACATGTTCTTTTAAAGAATGAATGTGACACCATTACTCTTCAATTTTTTTTTTCTCAACATAGTAGACCACATGATCATGTGAATCAAATGGCCAATGGCAGTCCATTTCAGTTCACGAATGCCTAGGATATAGATTTTTATGTGTTCCCTTTCATTTTTGATGATTTCCAGTTTTCCTCTATTCATACTTTTTGCATTTCACTTTCCAATAATTGATAGATGTTTACAGTAATTTGTTTTCATTTTGAGCCATGTCACATCATCAGATGAAGGTCCAAAACTCATGCTCCATCCACAGAATTAAGATCAACTCTACTCTGAGGAGGCAGCTCTTTCTCAGTCATAGTCCAAGTGCCTTCCAACCTTAGGTGTTCATTTTCAGGCGTTATATCATGTGATAGTCTGCTGTTATTTATTAGTTTTTCAGCAGATAATTTTTCAGACGTGAGCCAATCCTTCTTTCTTCCTAATCTGTCTTAGTCTGGAAGGGTTGTTGAAACCTGTAAACCTTATGTAGCTTTACTGGGATTTGAAATAACTGTCTCATACCTTCCAGCATTGCATCATCATACAAGCCACTACAGTGAGGAAAATTGGCAGATGAGTGTGAGTGGATTTATTTTACTTTAATTTGGTTATCCAATTGAGAGCCTAATTATAATTTTTAAGCAAATATTTTCTAAAAGTATAGATGGGTGTTTTGAATAACTAAGTCACGGAACATTAATGTCATCTACACATCAGTGAATCAATGATCAAGTTATGATTTAGCACCATGATAAGAGAAGTTTCTCACCGAAATATGTAGTCAACTTTATAGAAGAAACATATAATAAGAAATCAAGGGATTGTACCCGTATTTGCAGTTTAATACAGAGAATAAAAACTATGTCATCATTACAATATTCATCCTTTGGTTCTAACTTTACAGAAGTTTAGAGAACCACAGAGCAATAAATACTGGTTCATAATCATGCCTCATAGAAAAGATGGAACTTGATTAGCCCTCAAGTATAACTAAGTATGTTAAATGCATGTGGAGAAGAGAAGGAAGAACATTTTATAAAGACACCCAGGAGAGAAGTCTAGAAGCATATATGCGTGTGGTGCATAAAGAGAATGAGGAATCTGATAAAACATTCGTAAAGAAGGGCAAAGCATGGCTGTATTGCCAAGGCCCATATTTACAGTTGAGTTATAATTGAGTTGAAAATCAAGCAAAAAAAATCTGGGTAAGCCTCAGAAAATGAGATAGAATGAATGTCGGTTTGAAAACATGGCACATTCAAAAGAAAATGAAGTGTAGAATAACTATTTTGGCAAATTTTCAGGACCTACAGTTAGTCACATTATGTGGAATATATCTATGAGATGAGTCAGATAATGGAGACCAAAGGCCAAGAGATTGTTGCAAAAATTCAAATGAGAAATAATACAGATTTGGATTGTTGTTGTTGTTGTTAAGTGCCGTCGAGTCGGTTCCGACCCATAGCGACCCTGTACAAGGTTTCCGAGGGTGTAAATCTTTACGGGAGTAGAAAGCCTCATCTTTTTCCCGTGGAGCAGCTGGTAGTTTCGAACTGCTGACCTTCAGGTTCACAGCCCGATTCGTAACCACTACACTACCAGAGCTTTGGATTAGGGTAACTAAAATAGTTAACTTACGGGAAAAAGATAAGCATAAAACAATAATAAAGAAGAAACGACTGTGTTTTACCACTCAAAATATTTCAGTCACACATTGGATACATCCTAACATAGGTTATAGTTGCTTAGCCATTGAAATCTTTCAAGAAAGTGAGGTGGCACAGGAGGCACTCACTCATCTTTGCCAAGAAATTTGGAAGACAACTATCAGGTCAACTGATTGGAAGAGCTCCATATTTGTGCCCATTCCAAAGAGAGGTGACCCAATAGAATGCAGAGATCATTGGACAATCTCTTTGATATCTCATGCGATAAAGTTTTACTAAAGGTAATACAGAAATGGCTACAATCATTCATTGACAGAGAAGTTCCAGAGGTTCAAGCCGGATTCAGACTAGGCTGTGGAACAAGGGATATCATTGCTGATGTCCACTGGATCTTGGCTGAAAGCAGAGAATATCAGAAAGATAGTTACTTCTGCTTTATTGATGTTTGATTGTGTGGATCATGACAAGCGATGGACAACATTGTGAAGTATGAGTATTCTGGAACACTTAATTGTGCTCATGAGAAATCAGTACCTGGACCAAGAAGCAGTTGTTCAAACAGAACATGGGAACACTGAATAGTTTAAAATTAAAAGGTGTGCAACAAGGTTGTATTCTCTCACCATACTTATTCAACCTATATGCTGAACAAATAACCTGAGAAGCTGGGTTATATGAAGAAAAATGTGGCATCAGGATTGGAGGAAGACTCATTAACAACCTGTGATATGCTGATGATAAACCTTGCTTGCTCAAAGTGAAGAGAACTTAAAATATTTACTTATAAAGATCAAAGAGCACAGCCTTCAGATGGATTACATCTCAAAGTCAAGAAAACAAAAATCCTCACCACTAGACCAATAAACAACATTCTTATCAATGGAGAAAGGATTGAAGTTGTCAAGGACTTCATTCTTCTTGG
>NW_006408520.1:3380953-3381523 GCF_000296735.1 Chrysochloris asiatica
AAAAAAAAAAAATCAAGGTAGTATTCCATATCTACAATCTAACTGAGAAGACCCCATGATCACACCAATGGATACCACATAGGCACTTAACAAAATTCAACACCTATTCATCATAAAACCTCTCTGAGAAATTAAAATAAAGAGAAATTTCCTTAACTTGATAAAGGACATTCATGAAACACCTTAAGTTAGCATTCAACATATAATAAAAGACTTCCCCTGCGAATTGGAAAGGACTTCTGGTGTGGTGCTGTAAATCAGTACTGAACTGTGAACCACAAGGTGGGCAGTTCAAACCCACCAGCTGCTCCTCGGAAACCCTATACAGGATCACTGTGAGTCAGAATGGATTAAATGGCACTTAACAACAACAACAAAGAACTGGAACAATGTCAGGATGTCTATTCCCACCACACTTACTCATATTTACTCAGTCTGGTGTTGAAAGTTGTAGACAGTGCAATAAGGTTGTTGTTATGTGCTGTGGAGTTGGTTTTGACTCTTAGCGACCCTGTACAGGGTTTCCAAGGCTGTAAATCTTTACGGGAGCAGAAAGCCTCATCTTTCTCC
>NW_006408520.1:3381623-3388217 GCF_000296735.1 Chrysochloris asiatica
GAAGACCGTAGAAGAATTGATGTTTTTGAGTTATGGTATCGGAGGAGAATATTGAAAGTGCCATGGACTGCCAAATGAACCATCAGATCCGTTTTGGAAGAAGTGCAGTCAGAGTGCTCCTTGGAGGCCAAGATGGCCAAACTTCATCTCTCATACTTTGGACATTTTTTCTGGAGGGACCAGTCACTGCAGAAGGATATCATGTTTGGTGAGGTGGAGGATCAGAGGAAAAGAGGAAAACCCCCAACGAGATGGACTGGCCAAGTGGCAGCATCAATGGACTCAAACGTGGCAATAGTAGTGAGGTTGGCCCAGTATCAGACAGTGTTTTGTTCTGCTGTGCATAGTGTCGCTATAGGTTGGTACCGACTTGATGCCACCTAACAACAACAATAATAGCATCATAGCAAAAGAGAAAAAAATCTTATAATAACTATAATTTCAAGATATAACAAATCTAACAAAATAGATAAAATCTGGCACAACACTTACTTGACTTTGTATCTCCTATTGTACCTGGTGTGGTGCTGTTGGATAAATTACTAAACTGCAAGTTTGGTTTGAAACACAAATTGTTTCAAACTCAGCCGTCACTCCTTTGAAACTCTACATAGGGTTGCTTTAAGTCAGAATCGATTTGATGGCACTAACAGAAATCATACCTTATATTCTACTATAATGCCTACATATGAAAACACTTGTGCTCAAATAATGAATGCTCAAAGTATTATGTATAGGTAAAATGCCCATCTCCTACATAAATGGAAGTTTTTATATGCTATCAACCACAGAGGCATACATTTGTAGACTAAGAACTGCTGAAATTAATTATTATATATTGCTGCTGGCATTGAAATTATCAATAAAAATTCACACATATGGAATATTTAAATAGATGGGACATATTGGAAATAATTAACGCTCATGAAAACAGCAGTCAAGAAATCAAGGGATGTATTGCTAAAGAGCAAAGATGTCACTTTGAGAACTAAGGTGCCTTTAGCCAAAACCATATTTCCAATCCCCTCATACACATGTGAAACCTGACAATTAATAAGGAAGACTAGAGAAAAATTGATACATTTAAATTATTGTGCTGGAGAAGAATATTAAAAGTATCATAGACTGTCCTTAAGAATGAGAAAATCTGTCTTGGAAGAGTATAGCCAGAATGTTCCTTAGAAATGAGTGGTCTAGACTTTCTCTCAAATCCTTTATATATACTATCAGGAGGGACCAATTCTTGAAGAAGGGACTTTGTGATTGGTAAAGAGGAGGATCCTCAGTAATATATACTGACACAATGATTACAACAATGGATTTAAACACAGGAAAGATTTTGAGGACTGTGCAGGACAGGACAGTGTTTCATTCTCTTGCACATAGGGATGCTATGTATTGGAATTGACTCAACAGCGCCTAAAAAAGGCAACAGTTGGGAACTGTTACTTACAACATGTAAAAATGACTGTTTTTGACATCCATGGATGACACAAACTGTGTCCTTTTTAAAATGTTCTTTTAGTTTGAGTAACAAAAAGAAGTCAGAAGAAAGATCAGGTCTATAGAAGGCATAGGGAAGGTTTCTGGATGAAATTATCATAGGATAACCCTCAAAAATTAAGCAGGTGCATTGTTGTGATGGAAAAGAATTCATTGGTGCACTTTTTTTTTTTTTTAAATCATCAATGCATTTTACAGTTTTCTCAAAACTTCTTCATAACAAGCCCCCATGATTGTCCTATGTCATGAGCTTCTTATAGAATTCCTGGACCTCAGACACAGGTTCTTCATTAGTCAAGGTTTATTGTTTTCTCTCTCTTAGTTCATCTTTGAGGTCATCCTGACCTTCCTTTAAATGCTTGACTCATCTAAAAACTGCTATTCTATGTGGGACAACATTCCTATAAACTGTCAATAAGCTACCGTGGTCTGAGTTTGTTAAAAATTATTCCTGTGTTTATTCTTTTTTCCCCTATGCAAAAAGTATCCTTTTTTTTATTTTTGAAGACACCCTAATCAGACTAAGGGAGTCCTGGTGTGGTGCTGTAGAATAACACACTGGACTGTAAGGCTAGTGTGAACCTCAAGGTTAATGGTTCAAACTCACCAACTACTATTTGGAAACACTCTTCAGGTCACTATGAGTCAGAACTTACTCAAAGGCACTTAACTGTAACAGCATTCAAACTAAACAAGTGTATTACTGAGAAAACTTGTCTTCACTGATCTCAGAGATATGTTCAACATGCTTTGTTAGGAATAAATGCATGCATATATAACATAGAATCCCAGGAACAATACTTTTTGACTTAACCTCATACATATGAAACAACAAAAATGTTTATTGTTAGGGCATTGGTTTAAATAAAGATATGATGCATCTATAAAATGAATGCTAAAGCTGCTAAAATCTGTTTTAGATTTATTGCCATGGAACATTGTTCATAATGTATTGGTAAATAAAAGAGTGCAAAAGGTATAGAAGACATACAGTTCCATAGGTTATTTTACATATTTTGAATACATATGGAACTTCAGCTTTTTTATTTTTCTTTTTTACTTTTAATTATCTCATATAGGAATACCTTAGTCCTTTTATCAGAAAAAGGCATGTAATTAGCTACTTCCAAAGAAAATTCACATCTGTAACTAAATGAAAGAGATGAACCATAAAATAAAATTTGAAAATGTATGAAAACAGAAGAACTTCAAGCCAACTCAAGTAACTTCATCTAGATAAATTAGCTGCAGGCAAGCTCAGTGATAGGTAGTATTGAACCCTATGGTAGTTAGCATGTAAGCATTCTCAGCAAGAATCCATCACAGCGATGCCAATCTGTATGACGATCACATGCCTTTTTCATCTGAAGTTTTAGGATTCCTGAAGTCTCCTTTCTGTTTTTAAGTTTCCCATCTTATTAACAAAAGGAAAGCAGTGTAGAGATCTTTGGATAAACAGAAATAACCAAAGGGAGAGAGAGAGAGAAAAAAAAAAAAGTCATTTGTACTTTATCTATTCCTCTTCACTCACATATTTCTTCCAAAATTGATGCCTTTGAAAGTTTTGTCTGAAAGAAACCCTTTAAAAGAAAAAAAATAAACTTTATTTTCTAAGAAAATTCAGTGGAAGAAAATCAGATAAAACACTAACATAAGCAAACCTACTGATGTTGAGCCAATTCCAACTTATATCCACCCTAGAGGACCTAATAGAACTGCCACATAGGGTTTCTAAGGCCTTAAATCTTTATAGAAATAGAGGTTTAAATCTTTCTCTTGTAGATTGTGTTGGGTTTGAACAGTTGACCTTAAATGGTAGTTTGTTCTACTTCCCAAGAATATAAAATGTTTGTTCCCAAGGCTTTATTGATTAGTTCTAATCTTATGATGTTTTGCGGTCAAATTGTTTCCAACTCATAGAGACACTGTATAGGGTTTCTGAGGAGCAGCTGGTGAGCTTGAACCACCACCCTTGCAGTTCAAACCGACTTTGATAGTTGTCAAATAGATATTTAATATTTAAGGAGCTCTGGTAGCATAGTGGTTACAAGTCAGGCTGCTAACCTCAAGGTCAGCAGTTAGAAACTACTAGCCATTCCATGGGAGAAAGATGAGGCTTTCTGCTTCCTAAACAGGGTTGCTATGAGTCAGAACTGACTCCAAAGCATACAACCACCACCATCAAACGTAACATTTCTGATTCATTTAATATTTAATATTATTATCTAATTAATTAAATAAATATAAAAAAATGTTAATGATAGCTAAAAAGCTTATGTTCTTAGGCAAGAATGAATTTCTCTGAATTGCTAGGAAATTTAGACTTCTAGGTCTCACTTTCCCAATGTACAAAACAAAGACATTTGTTTCCTGTGTTTACCATCTGAAAATAATCTACTGCCAAGTAAACTAATTAAATTCACTGCATTCTATCTTAGTAATGGAAGAAGAAGCATTCAAAAGGGAAGAGAAAAGTTGCCAATAAATGTTGCATTTGGAGAGTACAGTGGGCCATTTTGCTCTGCACAGGTATACAATAATGGTTGGGTACCATGGGACTAAAGTTTAATAAATAATATGAAATTTTTAATGGAATATAAATAAGGATTTATAAAAGTATAGTAGGTTCAGCAGACAAGAGCATTTTCTTCTACTTTGGGGAATATAATGCTGAATGAGACAGATATAATCCTTGGCCTTTCAAATTTTAAAGTTATGCCAGGGATTAAGAATATAAAAAAATAATTGCAATAAATAATGAATGGTATGATAGACCACATACTTGAAGCTGAGGTAATCTACAGCAAAGGAGACGAAACTATCTAAGAATAAATCTCTTTTAGTCTGAGACTCAACAAGGATATAGAAACTTCCAGCCTAATGACACTGAGTGAGAAAAAGTGTATTACGTAATGTTTACACTCTGAAGCTGGACCACTTCCCCCTTATTGCCCTCCAAAAATATCTTGTTGTTATGTGCCGTGGAGTCGATTCCGACTCATAGCGACCCTGTACAGGGTTTCCGAGGCTGTAAATCTTTACGGGAGCAGAAAGCCTGATCTTTCTCCCGCGGAGCAGCTGGTAGTTTCAAACTGCTGACCTTGAGGTTCGCAGCCCGATTCATAACCACTACGCTACCAGAGCTCCTTAGGAAGAAAAAAAACAAGTGCGTACCATTCCCTTTCTTTTGCAGTATATTTGAAAAGCTGTTCTTTTTTCGTTTCTTCCATTGTTTGGTTTTGTTTTTCTTGCAATCTTGTTTTACCATACCACTAAATTCTACCGGTGTGGTTCTGAAACTTTTTGTGAAACAGACTGAAGCTTCCTCAGGCTGCTGTCCAGCTTGATGTGACACATTAGAAACAAGGAATAAAATAATAAGACATGCCTCAGAGATGTGCTTAAACTTCTGCAGTGGAGAGAAACAGGTCTGACCACAGAAATTGAAAATCCAAAGCAGCACTTCAGAGATACAGCGATACCAGAAATAGAAACAAGTAATCATCAGGAAGACAATTTGAAGCACCTGCTGATGATTTAGTCTCACAACCCAACTCAAGCAGAAAAAAAAATTCAATATTGTTCAATGAAGTAAATAAAGTATTGAGGAAAATAAAATCGCAGCACCTAAGATAACAATAGTATTGATGTCCACTGACTCTGCCTGACAGATGCATTTAGTTACCACTGCAAAGGCATCCACAGAGCTATAGCAGCTTGTGGCATAATAAACTATTCAATATAGACAGATTCATCCCCAGGACAGGGTGATTTGGGCAATTGTCCCAGGTCCTATAGTTTGGGGGAGCTCTGCCTTACTTCCAGCGATTAGCTAGTTGGGCACTGACTGTGGGCCAGGGGTAGTCATTTGCCAAATGGAGCTAAAAAAAAAAAAAAAAAAAGACAGGAGACATGATTCCACCATAAGTAGAACTTAAATTGGTCTGCTCTCCAAAACCACCTAAGAGATATGGATGTGAGCCACTAGGAGAACTATTTGCATAATTACCCCTAGAGCCACCCTAGGAGAAATCATTAAAGAGATAAAACATGAGAAAAAAAAAAAAAAAAAAAGTCAAAACTGTTGTTTGGCCTGAACAATGATGACTCACAGTATCCTTTTTTTCCTTTTTCTCTCCTTTTTCATTTTAATTAGCTGCTAACCTTTAAAAACTGAATTTCTGGCTTCTCTTGAAAACGTGGAAGATTTGGACAAATGCAAAGATTCACCCACTGCATCTTTTAAATGGGAACATGCGCTCTCAAATGTGCTGTGCACTCCAGCACTCCCTGTTGTTTTACTTATGTGTGGTTTGTTTCATGTTGGTTGGTCCTTCTAGACATTTGAATCCTAATTAAAGGACTCATATGCTGAACATGTACATGAAAATAGAGGCTAATGAGGATGAAAATGTAGGAAATATTTATCAGAGGGAATTTATTGTTCAAAAAAAGACAAAGACTATGTGAATTGCATATTAATAAATTCAGAAGAAACTGCAGCTCAAGCAAATCAATTTCTTTTAATTCTTTTAAGATTTGATGACCTTCCCAATTGAGTAAAGTAGTCAAATCTTATAAAAATTAAGAGACAATACAAGGAAATAAAATAGGCCATGTCACAAAATGGTTTGTATACTTTTAACCACAATAATGAAGGCAGGAGAAAATCCAGAATGATCCTATCACAGTAAAAGTCTTCATCAAAGCTACCTAGTAACTCGTCTCCTCTCAGCTTGAATGTATATAGCAATGATGCCTTAATGAAAATACATAGTACAAATGAAATGATCAGTAATTTGAAGTTGGACCATCTCTGTTTTTAATTAGCAGGCAACTGAATGTGTGAGGAAGAATTTGATTATAGTTTGTGCAACAGATAACACCAAAAGCACCATCATAAAGGGGAAAATATGACTGCATATTAAAGATCTAACCTGAGTCACTGACCTTGAGTAAGGTTCTCATTCCTGATGAATAGCTGTTAGCACTTCAGTCTATAGTATATCTAGCATATATAGAACATCAGGTTTGCACATGAATGCACTCCCAATAGCAACAGAATACACGGGTTTTTCAAGTACTTGAGGG
>NW_006408520.1:3391387-3395414 GCF_000296735.1 Chrysochloris asiatica
AGGCTGTAAATCTTTACGGGAGCAGAAAGCCTCATCTTTCTCCCGCGGAACAGCTGGTAGTTTCGAACTGCTGACCCTGAGGTTAGCAGCCCAATTCATAATCACTACGCTACCAGAGTTCCTTTGCAATAAGGTAAGAGAACAACAACAACAAAAATTAAAACACACAAACTGGAAAGGACAAAAATAATATTGTCACCAGTGGTTTATAAGATAATTATCTATGTATAAATTCCATGTGAATCTACAAAAACAATACTTGTTGTTTTGATTTGCATTTTTCTAATGGCTTATGATCTTGACCATTTCTTCATATGCTTATTGATTACCAAAATGGATTCCTTGGTGAAGTGTCTGCTCATGTCCTGTGCCCATTTTTAAATTAGGTTGTCTTTTTCTTGTAGAGATGTAGATTCCTATAGTTTTTAGAAATTAGTCCCTTGTCTGATATGTCACTGAAAAAAAAAAAAAAATCCTGTTCTGTGGGCTCTCTTTTTACTCTTTGAAATCTTTTGATGCACATAAAGTTCTAATTTTTAGTATGTCCCAATCACCTATTTTGTTTGTGCAATTCTCATAATGTTTGGTAGTCTATGTGTGCCTTGTATTAGAGCTTTTACATTTTTCCCTGTTTTTTTATTGATGACCTTTATAATTCTGGGATTCACATTAAGGTCTCTAATTCATGCTAAGTTACTTTTTGTATATGTTGTGAGATAAAGTCTTGTTTCTGGTTTTTGCATATTGAGTTCCAGTTCTGCCAGCACCAGCTGTTGAAGAGAATATCTCCTCCCCAATTTCTTGTCCTGTTGATTCTTTCTATAGTTTTTCTGTTTTTATATCTTGTTTATTTCTACCCTAATGTTTATTATTTCTTTTCTTTGGGTAACTGTAGGTTTACTTTGCTGATCTGTTTCTAGTTATTGGAGATGTTGTGTTCATGTGTTGAATTTGTTTCTTTCTTCTTTCAGGATGTGTGAATTTATTGCAATAAATTGTCCTTTCAGCACTGCTTTTGCCATGTCCCAAAGATTTTGGTATGTTGTGTTTTTGTTCTCATTTGTTTCTAGGAACTTTTTGAATCCACCTTTTATTTGTTCTACTATCCAGTAGCTTTTAAGTAGGGTTATATTTTATTCAGTTTCCATGTATTTGATTTTATTTTCTTGGTCTTCCTATTGTTGATTTCTAATTTGATAGCATTGTGGTCTGAGAAGATGCTTTGTAGTATTTTGATATTTGTCAATTCATAGAGGCTTGTTTTGTGGCCTAACATATGGTGTATTCCAGTTCCATGTGAACTGGAAAAGAATGAATATTGTGCTGTTGTTGGGTTGACTGCTCTGTACACATCTATGAGATCAAGTTGGCTGATTGTAATGTTTAGTTCCTCTCTGTCTTTATTGAGTTTCTTTCTGGTTGTTCTATTCTTTTTCGAAAGCAATGTACTAAAATCTCCCATTATTATTGTAGATTTGTGTATCCTGGAATGTTTTTATTAATCGTATTTGATTGACAAATTTGTTGGGTAGACAATTCTTGGTTGGCAGGTTTTTCTTTCAGCATTTTATATATCACATCACCTTTTATTTGTTGTTTTTATTGTAAATTATTTGTTGGTTTACATGGGAGAGCATTATCTTTACATTCACCTTTTCATATTTAATTTCATTGCAATGATTACAATCCCCTGCATGCAACATCAACCCACCAAATGTAGATCCTGCACACCTGCTCCCCTGGCCACCAGCACACAGCCTCTCTCCCTCCCTGAGTCCAGCGTCCACAGCCACTCCTTCTCTCCATGTCATACTCTCTGCCTGTTGTCACTGCTTCTCTAGACAGGGTCCGGCCCTTCACTTTTCTCGCTTGATGCTTCCAGAGATCTTAGCTCATGGACTGCAAAATAAGCCACTCCCCTCCTTTTGTTACAAAATGTTTACATTTACCTTTCCAACACTCACTGTCAGACCTGATAGCAATCATTCCCTACTGAACCATAGGAGTCTTATTCCCCTCACCCTTTATCAACCCCATCCAGATAGGTTGGAAACAACTCAGTGGAGATTCTACTTCCCCCCTACTCTCTGGAACTAGGTTCCCTATTGAAAGCTTGTAAGCCAGTCAATTCTTGCCTTTGTACGCCCCCACCCTATTTTGGGTAGCCAATATCTAAGTTCCCCATCCTTGTCGACCCTGTGTACCAAGGGGGTGGGAATGATCCTCATTGTAAAGATTTGTTTGCTCCTTTGTCATGCACAAGCATGGGTCAAGTTCATCCAATTGTAGTGGGTTACTCTCTTTTTCCTCTTCTTTCTTCCTCTAGGCCTGTGTCAGCCATTGATGCCAGGTCAAATGGGGTGTTCTTGTGCATCTCCCTTCACTTCATATAAGCTGGATGCTTCATATTCCACTCTAGACTTCCGGGGCCCTGACCCAGTCACTGGGCCCAGGAGTCCCCAGATCTCCTCATACTGCTGGTTAACCAGGTCTCAATCCATGTTAACAGGAGTCTACTGAATATGGTCAGACTTAGCTGTCCATTCTTCTCACTTGATGGTCCTGGGCTGCAAAATTAATTACTTTCCTCCTTTTCTCAAAAAAAAAAAAAATCTACCTCTATATTCCCTAACCTCACAGTCAGTTCTGATGGCAATTATTCACTGTTGTACCACCAGAGTCTTATCCCCATTTCCTTTCACCAGCCAGGCCCCAACAGATTGGAAATCATTCAGTGGTGATTCATATTCCCCTGCCCCGTTTGTAACAAGGCTCCCTCCTGAAAGCTTGTAAGCCAGTCATTTCTTGCCTTTATAAGTGCCCCCCACCCCCTTTTTGGGTAGACAATATCTAAGTTGCCCATCCTTGTCAACCCTGTGTACTTAGAGGGTAGGAGTAATCATTGTTGTAAAGATTTGTTTCCTTTTTTGATCTACTACATCCATAAGTATAGGTAAAGTTCATCAAATTGTAGTGGGTTACTCTTTATTTTCCCCCTTTTCTTTCTTCTAGTCGAGTTCTGATCATCCAGCCAACGAAGCCAGGTCAAGTGGGTTCTATCGGCAAGTATGAGTGTTCTTACGCATCTCCTCTCAGCTGGACATTTCACTCTCTACTCTGGTTCTCTGTGGCCATGTCACTGCCTCTGGGCCCAAGAGTTCCCGGGTCTTGCTGTACTGCTGGCCAACCAGGTCTCCTCCTGGATCCACAGGGGTCTATTGAATGTAGTCGGGCTTAGCTCACAACTTCATTGCTGTTTTTTTTCCCCACTTCCCCTTATCAGTGACCTTTGTGGTCACCAGCCAGACCACATGCCTGCTCATGTATTCCCCCATGAGTCTCAGTCTTGGAAAGGGGTTTGTTCTGAGGGGTCCCGACCACTTGCCTCGATGGCTGCCTGGCAAACCGCTTACTTCTTGTCGTAATCAATCAGACTGGCATTATTGTTTCAGATTTTTCCTGCCGGTCTTTCTGTCACAAAGTATCTTCTGTTCTTCTAGACGCTCTAGGCTGGTCTACTCGTCCTTTCCAGTGGAAATTTCCCACCTCAGTCAGTTCTGGATGAGGTTCTAGATTCCACCTATGGTCTTGTGCAACGTAAAGGCTCCACAGGAAGCCTCTTTCACTGGGCTACTTCTATCCCCATAAAGGTATTCCAATCAGTTATAGTCTGAAGACAGACTTACAAGCTTTCTGTAGTGATCATTGTGGCTATTCCTTTCTCCCCTCCTCAAGTGTCTATTTTTCAATGGTATATAAAGGAAACCGAGATTCAAAAGACAGCCAAGCATCGTAACATTATTCCCCTCTTTTATCCCTTCAAACCATGCCTCAATCCCTGTATCCTGGAGCCCTGTTGTTCAAATGTTGTGCCTACATCATCATTTACCTCTGTCCCACTTAGCCCATGCAAACCAGCCTAACTGTTCTCCCATCGGCCTAGTTCTTCCATTCCCCTGCCTGTTCTTGTATGTTGCTCCCCCACTCCACCCCTCTGCACCCAAGCTATCCTGTGTCTATTCCCTAC
>NW_006408520.1:3396304-3396805 GCF_000296735.1 Chrysochloris asiatica
ATACAGAGAGAGAGAGACTATGAGAGTATGCTCTGGATCATAAAACATACCTCAACAATAACTTTAAATAAACTGAAATCATACAGAGTAGGTGCTCTGACCACAATTGAATTAAAGTAGAAATCAATAAAACAAAACTAACAGAGGAAAAAAACTTTTCAAACATTTGGAAGCTAAGTTTTCTAAATGACCCATGAATCAAAGAGAAATAAAATATGTTGAATTCAATGAAAATAAAGGAAGGATAAATAGATAAATGCTTATGTGACACAAGTAAAAGCAGTATTGAAGGTCAACTCTACAGCACAGCATGTATACATTAAAAAAAAGGAAAAATCTCAAGTCAATAATCTAGCTTTCTCCACAAGACCGTAGTAAAAAGATGAGCAAAATAAACCCAAATTTAATACAAAAAAAGGAAATCATAAAGAGCAGGAATCAATGACATTGTAAACAACAACTATTTCTTTAAAAACATCAATGAAACTGACAACCCTTTAG
>NW_006408520.1:3404110-3407745 GCF_000296735.1 Chrysochloris asiatica
ATCCATTCTTCAACTGATGGTCACTTAGGCTGTCTCCATCTTTTTGCTATTGTAAATAGCGCTGCTAGGAACTTTTGTGTGCATATATCTACTCATGTTATGGCTCGTATTTCTTGTGGGTAAATACCAAGTAGAGGAATTTCTGGATCATAAGGTATTTCTATTTCCAACCTTCTGAGGAAATGCCATATTGTTTCCAGAGAGGTTGGGCCATTTTGTAGTCCCACCAGCAATGCAGGAGTGTCTCAGTCTCTCTGCATCCTCGCCAGCATTTATTGTCCTCTACTTTTTTTAAATCTTTTTTGTTATTGCTGGTGTAAGATGATATCTCATAGTTGTTTTGATTTCCATCTCTCTAATGGCTAGTGCTCGTGAATATTTCTTAAAGTGTTTGTTGGCTGCCTGGATCTCTTCTGTGGTGAAGTGTCTGTTCATGTCTTGAGCCCACTTTTTAATTGGGTCATTTGTCTTTTTCTTGCAGAGGTGTTGTACTTTCCTATATATTTTGGAAATGAATCCCCTATCTTATGTTTCATTGCAAAATATTTTTTCCCAGTCTGTGGGTTCCTTTTTTACTCTTTTGGTGAAATCTTTTGTTGCACATATGTTTTTAATTTTTAGTATGTCCCAATCATCTATTTTGTCTACTTTTGTTTTGTGTACTTTTCAAAATATTGGTTGTCTGTGTATTTCCTGTATTAGAGCCCTCACCTTTGTCCCTATTTTTTCATTGATGACTTTCATAATTTTGGCATTCACATTTAGGTCTTTAATCCATACTGAGTTGGTTTTTGAATAGGGCATGTGGTAAAGGTCTTGTTTCAAACTTTTGCATATCACTTTCCAGTTCTGCCAGCACGCTCTGTTAAAGAGACTATTTCCTCCCCATGTAACATACCTAGGCACTGTGTCGAAAATCATTTGGCTGTGTGTGGATGGGTAATTTCTGGATTCTATATTCTGTTCCATTGATCAATGTATTTTTCATTGTACCAGTACCAGGCTGTTTTGACCACTGTAGCCGTGTAGTAGATTTTAAAATCGGGGAGTGAGAGGCTTTCAACATTGTTCTTCTTGAGCAGTGCTTTGCTTATCATGGGTCGATTCCCATATAAAGTTTGTCATTACCTTTTCCATATTTTTGAAGAATTTCACTGGAATCTGGATTGGGATTGCATTATATGTGTAAATTGCTTTGGGTAGTATTGACATTTTCACGATGTTGAGTCTCCCTATCCAGGAACATGGTATTTTCTTCCACTTTTGTAAATCTCTTTTGGTTTCTTGTAGTAGTGTTTCTAATTCTCTTTGTATGGGTCCTTTGTTTCTCTGGTTACGTTTATTCCTAAATATTTCATCCTTTGGGCGGCTATTGTGAATGATATTGCTTTCCTAATATCATTTTCAGCACTGTCATTGTTACTATAGAGGAATCCAACTGGTTTTTGTATAGTACCTGTATACCCTGCCACTTTGCAGAACTTTCCAATAATGTCTAGTAGCTGTTTTACTGAGTCTTTGGTGTTTTCTATGTATAGGATTATGTCATCTGCTAATAGAGAGACTTTTGCTTCCTCTGTGCAAATTTGGATGCCTTTAATTTCCCTATCATGCCGTATAGCTCTAGCTAATATTTCCAAAACAATATTGAAAAGTGTGGTGACAAAGGACATCCTTGTCTGGTTCCCTTTCGCAGAGGGAATGCTTTCAGTTTCTCTCCATTGAGAGTGATGTAGGCTGTTGGTTTTGCATATATGCTATTGATTATGTTGAGGAATTTCCCTTCAATTCCTACTTTTTGAGTGTTTTTATCAGGAATGAATGTTGGATTTTGTTAAATGTCTTTTCTGCATCAATCGATAAGATCATTTGGTTCTTTTCCTTTTTCTTATTTATGTGGTGGATTATATTGATTGTTTTTCTAATGTTGAACCATCCTTGCATCCCTTTTATGAAATCTACTTGGTCATGATGTATTGTTTTTTGCATGTAGTGCAGGATTCTGTTGGCTAAGATCTTTTGAGAATTTTTGCATCTATGTTTATGAGGGATATTGGTCTGCAGTTTTCTTTCTTAGCATTGTCCTTCTCTGGTTTTGTTATGAGGGTTATGCTTGCTTCATAAAAACTATTAGGAAGTTTTCCATCCTCTTCTATATTTTGGAATAACTTGAGTAGATTTGGTGAGAGCTCTTCCCTGAATGTTTGGTAGAGCTCACCCATGAAGACATCCGGGCCTGGGCTTCTTTTGGTTGGGAGTTTTTTGATGACCTGATCAAGCTCTTCTTTTGTTATGGCTCTGTTCAAGTTTTTTACTTGGACTCTGTGTAAGTTTTAGTAGGTCGTGTTTTTCTCAAAATACATCCATCTCTTCTAAGTTTTTGAATTTTTTGGAGTACAACTCTTAATAGTATTCTGTTATTATCCTTTTGATTTCCTTTGGTTCCATTGTGACATTGCCCATGTGGTTTCTAATGCCAGTTATTTGTGTCTTCTCCCTCTTTTCTTTTGTTAGGTTTCCCAATGGTTTGTCAAATTGATTAATCCTTTCAAAGAACCAGCTTCTCGACCTGTTGATTCTTTCTATAGTTTTTCTGTTTTCCATCTCATTTATTTCTGCTCTTATCTTTATTATTTCTTTTCTTATGATGACTGTAGGGTTTTTCTGTTGGTATGTTTCTAATTGTTGTAGATACTGTGTTAATGTGTTCATTTTAGTTCTTTCTATTTTTTGGATGTATGCATTTATTGCAATAAATTGTCCTCTCAGCAATGCTTTTGCCATGTCCCAAAGATTTTGATATATTGTCTTTTCATTCTCGTTTGTTTCTAGGAATTTTATGAATTAATGTGTAATTTCTTCTTTTATCCAGTAGCTTTTCAGCAATGTGTTGTTCAGTTTCTATGTATTCCACTTTATTTCCTTAATATTCTTGTTGTTGATTTCTAGTTTTATAGCATTGTGGTTTGAAAAGATGCTCTGTAGTATTTTGATGTTTGTAAATGTATGGAGGCTTGCTTTGTGACCTAACACATGGTCAGTTCTGAATAATGTTCCATGTACACTGGAGAAGAAAGTATATTGTGTTGTTTTCGGGTTGAATGCTCTGCACACGTTTATGAGGTCAAGTTGGTTTATTGTGTTGTTTAGTTCCTCTGTAATTTTGTCGAGTTTCTGGTTGTTTTCCTTTTTCTTATTTATGTGGTGGATTATATTGATTGTTTTTCTAATGTTGAACCATTCTTGCATCTCAGTTACTCCTTTCTATTTTGGTACATGTTTTGAGATCTTTTGTTGTGTTTTGTTTGTCATTTCCAGTAGTTATGTGGGGTTTTTAATGCTTAAGTAGATGTTTTTGTTGTGTTAGTAAGCTTACTGGGTGTCTCCTAGTGGATATGATCAGGAGATAGGCTTCCCTTTTCGCATGTAATGCTTGTTGTTGCTTTTGTTAGGTGACATCGAGTTCGTACCGACGCATAGCGACCTTATGAACAGCAGAGCAAAACACTGCCTGACCTGGGCCAAGCTCACTACTGTTGCCACGCTTGAGTCCATCGATGCTGCCACTTCGTTAGTCCATCTCATTGGGGGACTTCCTCTTTGTGTCTGACCCTCCACCTTACCAAACATGATAT
>NW_006408520.1:3409223-3410070 GCF_000296735.1 Chrysochloris asiatica
TTTACACATTTTGTTGTAATTTTTGGCTTTGTCTTCACAAGCTGATCTTTGAGATTTTCTGTCAGCTCTTGGACCTCTTCATTTCTTCCATTTGCTTTAGCATCTCTGCGCTGGAGACCAACTTTCAGTGTCTCATCTGACATCCATTTTGACCTTTTCCTTCTTTCTTGTCTTCTCAGTGACTTTTTGCTTTCTTCATGCATAATGTTCTTAATGTCATCCCACAACTCTTCTGGTCTTTGGTATTTAGTGTTTAATGTATCAAATCTATTCTTCAGATGATCTCTAAATTCAGATGGAATATATTCAAGCTCATATTTTGGCTCACATGGGCTTGTTTTCATTTTCTTGCGCTTCAGTTTGAATTTGCATGTAAGTAATTGATGGTCTGTTCCACAGTCTGCTCCTGGCCTTGTTTTCATTCATGATATGGAGCTCTTCCATTGTCTTTTCTGCAATTTAGTCAATTTGATTTCTATGTATTCCATCTGGTGAAGTCCATGTGTATAGTCATCCCTTATGCTGTCTAAAGAAGGTATTTGAAATGAACAAATCATTGGTATTGCAGACTTCTATAATGCATTCTCCAGCATCATTTCTATCACCAAGGCCATATTTTCCAACTACTGATCCTTCCTATTTGCTCCCAACTTTTGCATTCCAATCACCACTAACAATCAATACATCTTGATTGAATGTTTGATTAACTTCAGATTGAAGAAATTGGTAGAATTCTTCTATTTCATTCTCACTGATTTGAGTGGTTGGTGCATATATTTGAATAATCGTGGTATTAACTGGGCTTCCCTATAGGCATATGGATATTATCCTATCACAGACAGAGTTA
>NW_006408520.1:3411050-3416748 GCF_000296735.1 Chrysochloris asiatica
TTAGGGATTTTACATATTGTTCATATGGTTTGTCTGTCAGGCCTGATAGTCCTGCTTTTTTCTTGCTAGATAGGCTGAAGTAAAGGGTCCTACACAAGTTAATTTTAGAGCTGTGACCCTGAGGCTGACGTCATAAATAGCCGCTAAGCTCTTTTTCTCTGTGCAGTGGAAAACCTGTGGGCTCATCACTGGAGGGTTTTTTGGGGGTGTGCACCCACCTGCCTGAAGGAGTCTGGACTGGGCAAAGAATGCATCACAAGGAAGAGGAGGAAAAAATGTGTAAAATCCCCCCATACCTCCTTTTGCAAATGTCACTGCACTGCTAGCACTGGTTCTCTGTGCAGGTCTGGCTGTAGCCCTGCCCTCTGAACTCCACCCTGGTGGGAGAGCCTCAGAGGGAGTCCCATCTCAAGCAATTCCTAACTAGCAGTATTTTCCTTTATATCATGATATTTCCACTTGTGCATGCTGGAAGCTAATACCTTGTACCTTATGGTAGATCCAGAGCTCTGGAGTTTTCCATGAGCATAGCTTCTCTGGGTTTTCAATCCCTCCCCCACAGAGCCTTTCCTACCTAACTGTGTCTGCCACTGCCAGAACTGGAACTCCAACACCACCTTTCTAGCTACTGCTACATATCCCACTATCAGTAAGCCTTCAGTCTTTCCAAATATTCCTTTATATGTAGTTCAGGGTTCTGGGACTGTCCCCTGAACCTGCTTTACCCCATATTATGTGTTATTGCTTATGGATGTATGCACAGCACTTATCCCGTATCCATCATTTGGCTACAATAATTTTTAAAAGAGTAAAATAAAGTAGAATAAATATTCCACCAAGTTTCAAGATTTATTATATAGATATAGTACTCAAGAGTGTGTGTCAGAATAGATTAAAAGAAAAGGATAGAGAACCCAGAAGTAGACAGAACTATGAGCAACTGATTTTGGCAAAAGTGAAAAAGTAACTCAATACAGTAATTCAATGACCACTTTTCAACAGAGCAAGTGGGCATCAGAAGGCAAAAAAATGAACTTAATCCTAAGTCACACATCTTATGTAATAATTAATTAAAATGGATCACAAATTTATATTTTAATCTTTAACTTTTAGAAAACACCACATAGAAGAATATAGTTCAGAGCCATTAATAAGCAGATGTTATTAGACTTCAGACCAAAAGCAGTGTGATCCATGAAAAATGCAAAATTGGACCCCACAAAATTTAATATATTTGATCTGTGAAAGCTTCTTTTAAGAAGATGTAAGGGCAAGTCACAGAGTGGAAGAAAAATTACTAACCTAATATTCAACAAAGAACTATTATATGGAAACATAAAGTACTCTCAAAGTTTAACATAAAAAATATATATATATTTGGAAAATAGGCAGAATATATGAAGAGCTATTTCATTGAAGAAGATAGTCAAATGGCAAGTAGATCCTTGAAAATATATTCAACATCATTACCCATTGGTGAAATGCAAATTGAAACCCTAATAAGCTATTACTATGTTCCTATCAGAATGACTGGAATTCTGGTGGGGCACTGTAGGATAAGCACTGTATTGCTAATCACAAGGTTAGCAGTTCCCACTAACTGCTCCTCTGAAACCCTATACAGGCTCATTGTGAATTGGAACAATTATATCAGGATAGCTGAAATAAAAATAGTGATAAATGTAAATGCAGACAAACATTAGAGTAACTGGATGACTCATACATTTCTGGTGAGAATACAAAATGTTACTGCCTTCTGAAATATATTTTACTAATATTTATTTAATACTGGTCATTTTTAACAATAATTAAGCATGTAACTAGCATAGAACCCTTCAATCACATTCTTAGGCATGTAATCAAGACAAGTGAAGACATGTTCACAGAAAAATCTGTAAACAAATATTTATAGCAGTTTTACTCAAAATAGGCAAAAATTGTAAACAACTCAGATGTCTTCCTATGTTCAGGTAAAGATCTAAACAAACTGAAGTAATCTCTGGGATCCCTTGGTGTTCAAATTGTTAGCACGCTGGACTGATAACCTAAAAGTTAGATGTTCTAGTGCAACCAACATTAACTCAGAAGAAAAGTCTGAAGTTTACTAATGAAATCAGTACTACTTCAGAATCAGTACTATTCTTCAATAAAGAGAAACCGATTATTCATACACACACCAACCTGACTAAATCTTTCGATAATTATGTTAAATGAAAAAATACAATATTAAAAGGTTACACACTACATGATTCCATATATGTGACATCCGTGAAACAACACAGTTATGGAAGTAGAGAATATATTAGTGATTGACTCAATTTCGACCACAGCAACACTGTATAGGGTTTCCAAGGAGCAGCTGATGAGCTTGAACTGTTGATCGAGGTTCAAAGCAACTTTGCAGTGCAGTGCATTAACCCACAGCACTACACTAGGACTTGTAGGGGAGAAGTGGGTATGACTATATCAGGACAACGTAAGGGATCCTTGTGATGATGGAAATGTTCCATATCTGTACTATTTTAATGTAATTATTCTTGTGTCATTGTACTGTACTTTAAAAAGTTGCTACTAATTTATAAGAACTGAATGAAAGGTACACTGGATTTCTCTGGATTATATTTTACTGCTATATGTGAATCTAAAAGTATCTCCAAAAAAAAGTTTTTAAAAGATATTGAAATAGTTCATAGAAACAATGGCACAGAAATTAAAATACTTATATATAACAGATCCTCTGCTAAACTCAGGGTCAACAGTTTGAAACTACCAGCCGTTCTGCTGAAGAAAGATGAGGTTTTCTGCTCCTGTAAAGATTTAAAGCCTCAAAACCTTGGCACTCACTCCAGGGCACATAACCATCCCCACCACGATGTATAACAGATATGTACAATATTCAGATTTATCACATATTAATAGAAGTTTGGAATCCTGGTGTGGCACTGTAGGATAAGCACAGTGGTAGCAAAAATGTGCTCAAGCATAACATCAATTGTGAGGATGGTGCAAGACTAGATCGTATTTTCTTCAGTTGTACATAGGGTTGCTGTGGATCACAACCAATTCAATGGCATCTAGCAACAACATAAATAGCAAAAGAATATATAGAAAACAACCCTGTATTTAGAAACAGTACAGACTTCTAAATAACACCTGAGACAAAGTAGAAATCATAAAGAAACTAAAAGTATATTTTAAATTGAACAATAATTAAATAGCAAAATTGGTGAGGTATAGCTAGGAATATAAGAGAGAAATTTAGATTTAGTCAGCTAAATGTGAAAAAATATGCTTACTTGGTTGGTTGGTTGATTATGTGCCATGGACTTGGTTCCGACTCATAGCGACCAAGACCTAAATATCCATTTGGAGTCCTGGTGTGGTGTTGTGGGTTAATGTGCTGGACTACAAGATCAGTTTGAACCACAAGGTCAGCAGATCAAGCTTACCAACCACTCCTTGGAAACCATTTACAGGGCTGCTATGAGTTGGAACTGACTAGACAACGCTCAACAACAAACATTCATCTGTGTGATCAATACACATTAATAGAAATTAGTAATGAATAATATAAAAAGTAAGTAAAATAAAAGATTTAATTTTATAAATTTTCTTAATGTGTACAAAGTCTGTTTCTCTGAAATGATGAATAAAATTGAACAAATGCTGTATTATTGCTTTGATAAAGAAAATGAAAGAAGACCTAGAGTATTGATATCAGGAAAGACAGTGAACAGAAAGCATAAAATGAGAGAATACAGATATTAAATAATTGAATATTATAGAACATTTTATGCCAATAGATTTTACAATTTAAAATAAATTCCAAAATAAAAATGAATGTACTCACATGTAACATAATAAGAAATATAAAACAAGAATAGTCTTATAATTATTCAATAAACTGAATCAAGAGTCAAAATATTATACAAATACATTTCAGTACTAATCTTCTAAGAATATTGTTGTTGTGTGCCGTGGAATCAGTTCTGACTCATAGAGACCCTATACAGGGTTTCCAAGGCTGTAAATCTTTACAGGAGCAGAAAGCTTCATCTTTCTTCTGGGGAACAGCTGGTAGTTTTGAACTACTGACTGTGAGATTAGCAGCCTGATTTGTAAGAATACGAAGTAATAATTCTAATTTTAATAAGAAAGTGGTAGTATAAGTTTGATACCACAACTCAATAAGAATTATTATAAATTAATTATATGTAAATCTTACTACAATTATAAATGTAAAATCCTATAGAAATATTAGCAAAACAAATCTTATCTATCTATCTATCTACATGACATATGTTGCTGTCAGGTGCTGTTGAGTCAGGGAGCAGCTTGTTGGTTAGAACAACTGACCTTGTGGTTCACAGTCCAATGTTTATTCTATAATGCCACACGTAATAATAAAAAATCAATACAATACTGACATTAAAATCTATAAAGCTTCTTAGCAGATGAATAAAAACAAGATTCATATAAATTCAAGATTTGTATTTTTTATGATAATTAGTTATTGAAAACTAAGAGTAGAATGGGAGCCCTGGTGATGAATGGTAAGGGCTCCATGGGTGAAAAGACATGGTGATCTTACCCTTTAAAAAATGGTTGTTGTTAAGTGTCATCAAACTGGTTCAGAGTCATAGTGACCCTGTATAGGATTTCTGAGGAACCGCTGGTGGTTTTGAACCACTGATCTTGCAGTCTAGTGCTTTATCCTACAGAGTCGTCCTAGAATATCCTATGGTGTAATTTCAGTCTATCCTATCAGGTAGCTAAGGAGCTCTGGTAGGTACGAATCGGGCTGCGAACCTCAAGGTCAGTAATTTGAAACTACCAACTAGTCCGTGGGAGAAAGATGAGGCTTTCTGCTCCCATAAAGATTTACAGCCCCAGAAACCCTGTACAGGGTCACTATGAGTCGGAACAAACTCCATGGCACATAACAACAACAACATCAGGTAGCTGCAATCGAATTCACTGCAGACATCAACAAAAAGAATTAAATGGATATAATTAACTTGCCAAAGGGTGTATATAATTATGACGGCTTAGGGTTGTTGTCAACTTGAATGAGCCAAGATTGTCAGTGATTTGGCAATTGAGATATAGTTATCCACTATTGTGAGGACTTGTTTATTGTAATCACTTCTAGATGAAATCTGCTATGAGCAACAAATCAATTGAAGTGAAGTTTGCTAGAGGATGTGTCCTGCTTCCAATATAATGCACTTGGGCAAAGCTTGCATGCATTTCTGGTGGGTCTATATCCTGCATCTGGCTTCTCCTCTGACTTTCGGTTCTTCACTTAAGCCTGTGGCCTGCTCTGTTTCCGGGCAATCCTAGAAACCGTCAGCCGTCAGCCTTCTTACTTGTCCTACATGCTTAATTGATATCTGACCTGCTTGCTGATCTTGGTTCATCTGACCAACTAACTTAAGTCTTGCCTACTTCTATAACTGTGTGAGTCACTTCCTTGACATATTCTCTTTATAAGCACATATATAAACTTCACTGGCTTTGTTTCTCTTGAGAATCCAGTTTAAGACACTAATAAAGTTTATTTTACTGTAGAGGTTCTAAGCAGAGTTGTTGTTGATAAGTGCTGTTGAGTTGGTTAAGATTTACAGCGACACTGTTTAGGATTTCTGAGGAGCAGCTGGTGGGTTTGAACCACAGACCTTCTGTTTCTCAGTCCAGT
>NW_006408520.1:3419228-3421846 GCF_000296735.1 Chrysochloris asiatica
TGTTTCATTCTGCTGTGCATGGGGTCGCTATGAGTTGATTCCGACTCGATGGCACCTGACAACAACAATCATACCTAGGAGTGATATGATTTTAGTTCTGAATCATTGCAATGAAATTGAATATCGTAATAAAGGGCGTCACAAAAAAATTGTGGGTTGCCTTGTACTTGAAGAAGAATATGGCATCAGAATAGGAGGAAGGCTCATTAACAACCTGTGATATGTAGATGATACAACCTTGCTTGCAGAATGTGAAAAAGACTTAAAATACTTACTGACAAGGATCAAAGACCACAGCTGTCTGTATGAGTTGCACCTTAATGCAAAGAAAACAAAAATCCTCACCACTGGACCAATAAACTATATCCATATAAATGTAGACAAGATTGAAGTTGTCAAAAACTTCATTTTGTTCAGGTCCACCATCAAAATTCACGGAAACAGCAGTCAAAAATTCAAATGACATATTATATTAGGCAATTCTGATACACAAGACCTCTTTAAAGTATTCAAGAACAATGATGTCAGTTTGAGAACTAAAGTGTGCTTGACCCAAGCCATGGTATTTTCAATAACCTCATAAACGTCAGAAAGTTGTATAATGAATAGGGAAGACCAATGCATTTGAGTTATGGTGTTGGAGAAGAATATTAAAGGTACCATGGACTACCAGAAGAACAAACAAATCTGTGTTGGAAGAAGTACAACCAGAAGTTTCCTTAGAAGTCAATATGGCTGGACTTCATTACCCATATTTCTGACATGGAGAAGTACATTATGTTTGGTAAAGTGGAGGGGCGGTGAAAAGTGGGAGATTCCCCAATGAGATGGATTGGCATAATGGCAGCAACAACGGGCTCAAGAATAGCATCAATTATGATGGCATAGCACCAGGCGGTGTTTCATTTTGTTGTACCTAAGGTTGCTATAAGTCATTGTTAACTCAGCTGCACTTAACAATATCATGTACATATAAAAATTATATTTACACTAAGCAGCAGTCAGTTAAGTATTTAATAGCACTAAGAAAAAGCATGAAATACTTTGATAATTACCAAAATGTGGCACAGATACACGAAGTGAGCATATGCTGTTGGAAAAATGGCACCAGTAGACTTGTTCCATGCAAGGTTGCCACAAATCTTCAATTTGTAAAAACACAGTATCTGCACAATGCATTAAAGTGAAGTGCAAAATAAAGAACTTTGCCTATAATGTGATTTGGACTCAGGTTTTAGACAAATAAATAAAGAACATAGAAGAAAGAGCATTTCCTGACTTAATAATATACATATGCAAATATTTTATTAAGTCAGGAAAGGCACTATAACATAGAAGTGAAAGACTGACCCTTAATAACGAATTGTTTAGCTATCTAGTGAACTGTTCAGAAACTACTATGTTCCCACATAATGCATATCTTCTTCTTTCTAGGCACGTATATTATATAGTGTTCTCTTTATTTAGATATGGATGGCTCTCAGTGAAGACCAATTCTTACCAGTGGAATATAAGCAAAATGGATTTGTGTCAAAAATGGACTTCAATATAAGAAATATTGTTCTTCCTCAACAATATTTGTTGTAGTTTTCTTTTGCAGCCACTGAATATAGAAAATGGCAAGTTCCTAGACGTTATTTTAGCCCCAGTATAGGAGGAGAAGCCTACATCTTTGGGTCACCAGTGGGATAAAAAGCTTGAGGAAGTCCTGGTGTGGTGCTGTAGGATAAGCACTGGACCCCAAAGTCAGTGCTTCAACATCACCAGCTGCTTCTTGGATACTTTATACAGGTTTCTTAAGTCAGAATCAACTTAATGGGAAACAACAACAAAATGACAGTTTGCTTATGAATAGTTATAAAGGAATTTTTTTAAAAAAAGCTTACTGTGTTTGATTTACTGTGCTGCATGAGGTATATTTCAGCAGCTATCACTACTGGCAAACTCAAAACCTGTAAACAAAATGAATTTCTAAGAAACAAACATTTACAATGTATGTTGCTGTTTTTGTTAGGTGTCATTGAGTCACTGGCTCATAGCAACCCTATGCACAACAAAACAAAACACTGCCTGGTCCTATGCCACCTCACAATTGTTATACCTGAACCCATTGCTGCTGTCACTGTGCCAACCTATCTCATTGGGGGTCTTCCTCTTTTTCTCCAACCCTCCACCCTCCTCTTTACCAAACAAGATATCCTTCTCCAGGTACTAGTACCTCCTGATAATATGTCCAAAGTATGAGAGACAAAGTCTGGCCATCCTGGCTTCCAGTGGGCATTCTGGCTGTTCTTCTTCCACCACAGTTCTATTTGTTCTTTAGGCAGTCCATGGTACTTTTAGTATTCTCTTTCAACACCATAACTCAAATGCATCTATTCTTCTATGGTCTTCCTTATTCACAGTCCAACTGTCACATGCATATGAAGTTATTGGAAATAACATGACTTGGATCAGGTGTGCCTTAGTTCTCAAACTCACAAATTTCCTCTTCAACACTTTAAAGAGGTCTCCTGCAGAACATTTGCCTAATGCAATACATAGTTTGATTTCTTGACTTCTGCTTCCATGAGTGTTGATACTGATTCAAGTAAAATGAAGTCTTTGACAACTTCAAT
>NW_006408520.1:3422692-3425601 GCF_000296735.1 Chrysochloris asiatica
CATGAGTTCCTGGCACCTTGTTCTTTCCCAGTGCCTTGACAACGTATGCATGTGACAAGCTAGTTGTGTAGTGCATGATGAAGCATACTGTCTAACATTTTGGAAAGCTGCAGATCTGTATTATACAATGGCAACACATCTGATTCAATGTTGCCTGAAAGTACTTGGAAAGCCATTCCAGTGTGTCCTAAACCCATACCTTGAAAGAAAGCACAAAGAGCCAAAGTATTATGAATTAGTTATTCCTCCTTGTTTAGAACAAAGAATTGTAGAAGAGAGAATGTCACAGGCAAGGATTGACTTGTTTGCTAGCCACCATGAAATTAACTGGATAAAATTCTGAGATTTGGTGCCTTACAGGCCTGGAAACAAGCTGCTTCTAGATTCCAAATAATGGGAAAGAGAATTTTAAAGACAAGGAAAGCAGAGGGCATTAATACTGTTAAACTAAGCAATATAACTCAATTAGATGCTAGGAATTGGGCTAAAGATGTTACATTCCCATTACAAATGAGGAGGCATAGAAGTGAAATAAACTCTGAATGTGTGTGTGTGCTAAATAAGAAGACAAGGGTGTGTGGAGATGTATATTTTCATGAAAAATTTTGGACTATATATGTCCCTATCCATCAACGATAACTTTCTCTTCTTCCTGGGCACACAAGTGTATTTTCCAACCTCACTTGCAAGTAAGCAAAGACAAGGGATAGCAGCTCATGAGTAAAAGCTAAATAGCAGTGATGTGTGGCATATTCAGAGGAAGTTTTAAGAAGAAGTTCTTCCATTTCCACTGAATGTATGGATATTCAATATGCTGGATATATTAAAGGGCTTCAAATTGTTCATGAAAAATGGAATTAAAAAATAATGGAAACTTGCTAAGGGAAAATAGAAGTGCCAAAATGGAAGGAGACCAAATCCCAAAAGTCATTTACAGAAGAAAGTGAATTTCTGATCAGCAATATTGACCTTATACTGTGAAATGAGTGAATAAAGGAATGTTTATTGTGCTCCGAACATAATATAATTTTGCTTTGTTTTTCATAGCTGTTAACATTAGTATAGCTACAATAAGTATGAATATGAAGAAAAATTTTAATATATTATTTCATTATCCCACATATAAACATCAAAATGAAATGGATTAAATATCTATAAGTGAAAGGCAAAATATTGTTATTAGAAGCCAATACGGAGGAATATATTCTTACCTTGAAGATATAGAAAAATTTCTTAAAGTAGACACAATATACTCAGTATAAGGGACATTTTTTGCAATTTTAGAGCATGTTAAAGTTGTGAAGTTTTTTTTTTTTTGTACAAAGACATATGGAAAGAGAAACTAGATGCTGTATAATGGGTGGTGGTGGGTATGCTGCCAAGTCAGTTCTGGCTCATAGCAACCATGTATAGGATTTTCAAGCTGTAAATCTTTACATGCGCAGGAAGCTTCAGGTTTCTCCCTTGAAGCAACTGGTAGATTTGAATTGCTGACCTATGGTTAGCAGCTGAGTTTGTAATCCATTATAATACCAGAGCTACCTACAGAATGGGAGATGATATTAAATGCATACATGAAAACATATATATGGAAAATAAATGTGTTAAATTTCAGAATATATAAAAATTACTTTCAATAACTCATAAGCAAAAGACACACATATAAACTGAAAGATGAACAGTTTTGTAGAATTTCATCTGCAAAAAGGTGAAATGCAAATGATCGATAAACATGTATAAAGGTACTCAGCTAAATTGTAATTAAGAAAAAAGAAGGTTAATATGAGATAAATATATACTGACTTGATTTCTAGTAATATCTAAAAAAAGAATGTTTTACTATAGTAAGTACTGTCAAGAACGTGTGCATTCACATTCTGCCAGTGGTGACTGTAAATTGGTACCGTTATATTTTCAAATTATTTTGGAGTATCTAACAAAGTCCAGGATATATGTAGCCTACAGACTTTGTTTGATAGGTAAGCAAAGTCCTGTTTTAAATATTAGAGAATCCCTTACCTATTAATACCAAGATACTCTTCCTAGAAATTATACTGACATTGTTCATATTATCCTCAGTCTGAAAACAACCTAAATGACCATCATAATAGAGTAAATAAACAAATTAAAGAGTACTCATGCTATGAAATAACATTGATTTTCAAAAATGAACAAACAACACTTTCTAAAATATATTGTGAACATGATATTATAATACAAGCAAGCAAGACATAATGAATAAATGTTAATGTGTATGTATCATAAAGAGATACAATATTTTTGAGTGGTAAAACAATAATGAAAAGCAAAGAAATGATTATTTAAAATTCAGGAGAAGTATATTGCTAAGAGAAAGAAACTAATCTGAAAAATTATGCATACTATATGATTCCAACTATATCACACATCTAAAAGGCAAAGGAACTGTTGTTGCTAAGGGTTGTCTAATTGGTTCTAACTCATAGCAAGCCCATATAGCTTTTCGAGGTGCAGCTGGTAAGCTTGAACCACTAACCTTGCAGTTCAAACTGAACTTTGGGTCAAGTGCTTAACCACACCAGGACTCCAAATAATGATAATAAACATAAATTAATTTCCTAGATTCTATGTATAACACTGTCTTTATCTGGATGCATTCTATCATTATATATGGAAGTTATTTAAATCCAGGATTAAGAATATGCACACCTTCTTCAAACTGATTATACTCTGTAGCACTCAAATATCCATAAAGAAATTCATTTGCATGCAGTATTTTCTATAGTTGACCTGGAGATGAGAGAGAGAGAAGAGGAAGGGCTGGTTGATCCAAAGTGTGGTGAGACCTGGGAACACCTGAGCCTATGAACAAATATGTAGCCACAGAGGGCTAGAGATCAGAGTGAAGTATCCAGCTGATATGAAGTGAG
>NW_006408520.1:3426055-3430385 GCF_000296735.1 Chrysochloris asiatica
GATAAGATTCTTATGATTCAACAGTGAGTAATTGTTATCATGACTAATTGTGACTGTCACAATTGTAAAGTAGAAATTTTGTAACATAAACAGGGGAATATTTAAACTTGCAGTCCAGAAACAGAGGACCCTAAGACCATCAAGGGAGAAGTGCACAAGCAGAATACAGGACCTATCCAGACAAGCAGTGACACCAGAGACGGTAGCAGCTGAGGATTCTAGATTCATGGCAAGAGAGGGACTGAGAACTGGCGGCCAGGAGGCAGACTTGCAGAATGCACCCTTTGGTGGTGTTAATTATTATATATGCCTGAGTGTCTAAAAAAAAAAGCTAAAAATGAATAGAGAGAAAATGCTGTTATCTGATGGTACATGGAAGGGATTATAATCATTGTAATGAAACAAGGTGTATGATTTATTGAATGTAAAACTGATGGTCTACCCTGTGAACTTTCACTCAAGTCACAATAAAAACATTTAAAAAATAAAGTAAAGAAGAAAAAGACTAAAATGGATGTAAGAAGAGACTGACACTTACTCTTCAGCGTAGAGATACTAAAGCAAATGGGAGAAATGAGAAAGTAAAAGAGTTGAACAGAAAATTTCAAAGTGTAGCTCAAGAAGACAAAGTCAGGTATTATAACAAGACTTGCAAATGCATGAAGTTAGAAAACCAGAAGGAAAGCATTTCTGAAGCTGATGGAAATGAAGAAAAAATTCAAGCTTCTGCATGAAATATTGAAGCATTCTAAGGACAAAATATTGAATGATGCTTAAAACATCAAAATAAGATGGAAGGAATACACAGAATCATTATACCAAGTAGAAATGGAGGGCTTTAACCTTTTCAAGAGATAGCATATGATCAAGAGACAATGGTACTAAAGGAAGAAATCAAAGATGCACTAAAGGCATTGACAAAGAAGAAGTTTCTGGGAATTTATGGAATTTGAAATCTTTTAATAAACTGATGCAGCACTGTAGGCACTAACTCACAAAGGCCAAGAAATTTGGAAGACAGCTAGCTGGCAAACGAATTGGAAGATATACATATTTTTGCCTTTTCCAAAGTAAGGTGACCCAATAGACTGCAGAAACCATCTAACAATATCATCAATATCAGATGCAAGAAAAATTTTGCTGAAGTTAATCCAAAAATAGTTTCAGCAGTGCTTCAATAAAGAATTGCCAGAAATACAAACTGGATTCAGAAGAGGACATCAAACTAGAGATATCACTGTTGATGTCAGATGGCCCTTGGTTGAAAGCAGAAAATACCAGAAAGCTGCTTGCCTACAGTTCATTAACTGTGCAAAGGCTTTAGACTGTGTAGATCATAACTAACAATGGATAACATTGAGAAGAACAGATATTCCAAAAAAACTTACTTGTGCTCATGAGGAACCTGTACATAGATTAAGAGGCAGTTGCTATAATACAACAAGGAGAGATTAATGGTTTAAAATCAGGAGAGATATGCACCAGGGTTGTATCATTTAACCAAGTGGTTACGAATTGGGCTGCGAACCTTAAGGTCAGCAGTTCGAAACTACCAGCCGCTCCGTGGGAGAAAGATGAGGCTTTCTACTCCCGTAAGGATTTACACCCTCGGAAGCCCTGTACAGGGTCGCTATGGGTCGGAACCGACTCGACGGCACTTAACAACAACAACAACAACGTTCAATGTGTATGTTGAGCAAATAATCCAATGAATTTGATTACATGAAGACAAATGTGGCATCAGGATAGGATAAACATTACCAACCTGAAATTTGCAGATATGGTTGTGGGACAAAAAAAGGACTTAGAATACTTACTGAGGAAGATCAAATACTACAGCCTTCAGTATAGATGGCACCTCAATGTAAAGTAAACAAAATTCATCACAACTAGACCAATTAATAACATAATAATATATGGAAAAATTTTTGAAATTGTTGAAGATTTCATTTTGCTTGGATCCACATTGAATAATCTTAGAAGTAGCAATCAAGAAATCAAATAAGGTATCACATTAGAGAAACCCACTGCAAAAGATCTCTTTGAAATGTTCAATCACAAAAATATCAGTTTGAGAACTAAAGTATACTTGATCCCAGCCATGGTATTTCAGTAGCCTCATGTGCTACTGAAATGTGAAAGTTGGACAATGAGTAAAGATAACCACAGAAGAATTTATGCATTGGAATTATGGTGCTGGAGAGTATTGGAAGTACCTTGGACTGCCATAAGAACAAGCAAATCTTTCTTGGAAGGAGTATAGCCAGAATGCTCCTTCAAAGTCAGAGCGGTAAAATTTTGTCTCTGATACTTTGGACTTGTTATCAGGAGAGCTTAGTCCTTGGAGAAGAACATCATGGTTGGTAGAGCTCAGGGTCAGTGAAAAAGAGGAAGACCCTCCAATGAGATGGATTGATAATAGTAGCAGCAGTCGACTCAAAAGTAGCAATAATTGTGAGGATGGTGTAGGACCTGGCGGTGTTTTGTTCTGTTGTACAGACGGTTTGCATAGGTGTCAAAATTGACTTGATGGAATCTAAGTACAGCAACAAATGCATATGTGTGCATATTTACAGTTTTCATTAATTTATAATATATTGTCTATGTAAATTATGCATTTATAATGTTGTTGTTTGTTGTTAAGTGCCATCTACTTGTTTTTGACTCTTAGTGACCCTGTATAGAGTTTTCAAGGAGCAGCTGGTGAGTTTAAACTGCCAGCCTGGTGTTTCAAACCAACCTTGTAACTACAATAAATATTTATAGTTACAATTTAGAATTTTCACAGAACACTTATTTTTACATTTTTAAAAAATAACCATCATTTTGGAAATAATTGATCATTTTTTTTCTTTTTTGCAAACTATGTGAAAGTTGCCACCACTCCTCTCTAAATTTGTTGTACTGTGATGGCTTTGATGTTGCTTTGATGCTAGACGCTATGCCACCAGTATTTTAGATATCAGAAGGGTACACCGTGGTGGACAGGTTTCAGCTGAGCTTTCAGAATAAAACAGAGTGGGAAAGAGGAGAGGTGGACAACTTCTGAAAGTTTAGCC
Source organism: Chrysochloris asiatica (assembly GCF_000296735.1). NCBI lineage: Eukaryota > Metazoa > Chordata > Mammalia > Afrosoricida > Chrysochloridae > Chrysochloris > Chrysochloris asiatica. The sequence goes on from NW_006408520.1 coordinate 3,429,115, forward strand.
ACTGAAAACCTTATAAATAAAATCTGAATATTCTAAGACATAATGTCTTCTTTGCTAGTTTTCTAAAATCTTTTTTTATTATGAATAAATCTTGAATATTTAACATATTTTTGTTATTTGCTATGAGGATATCATTCTCATCTCAATTCTGATGGGATATTTCTTACAAACTTCATAATATAACTTTTATTATAGGTTAGTTAATATTCATTTCAGGCTTTTTTTGTTTATACATTCATTAGAGAGATGGACCTGTAATTTAAATTTTTTAAATAGTTTTATTAATAGGTCTATGCTGACCTTATAAAACAGTTTGTGAAGTGTTGACTCTTTGTCTATTCCCTTGCAGAATAGTTTAATATGAATATTACCTCTACCTTAAATGTTTGGAAGAATTTAATTTTAAGCTAATGAGGCCTGGAATGTTCTTTGTGGGGAGATTTTAACTGATGGATTCTATTTATTTTCACGGTCATCTGCACATTTTTGTAATCAGAACAAGAACCCAGGGTTCTATGTTCAGAAGGAAACTCTGTTGTTGTTGGTAAGTGCATTGAATCAGTTCTGATTCATAGCCACCCTGTGTAGGGTTTCCAAGGAGCAGTTTGTGGGTTTGAACTGCTGACCTTGTGGTTCTAAGTCCAGTGCTGATCCTACAGCACCTCACCAGGAGTCCTGTTAGATGTTTTATAATATATGGCATGCATCTTAACGTTGTTAATAATTTTAGCACTAAATTTGTCTTTTGAAAGTGATGTCTGATGAGACAACGGACCATGTGTCAGGGTTTTGTACCTCAACTCATATGCGGTTCTGCCTCCTGTGCACTTCCTCTGAAAGCCTCTCAGGGCTGACTGTTCCCTACTGGCCCGGAGGTTTCTTCTCCCAACTCTCTCTCTTCAACAGCTGACACCTTTCTTCTGTCTTGTACAATGAGGGGAAGTCTACTGTTTATGGTCTCCCTCTTCCCAAAAGATGTGTTTTGCAGATTCTGGGACTGAGCAAGGCAGCAGTCATCCTCAATTAGGAAAGGTGTGTGTCAGGGTGGCATTCTTTCACCATACTTATTCAATATGTATGTTGAGCACATAATCTGAAAAACTAGATTATATGAAGAAAAATGTGGCAACAGGATTGGAGGAAGTCTCATTAAGAACCTACTATGTGCACGTCTGTCTGTCGTGCTGTGGTGGTTTGAGTTGCTGTGATTCTGAGGGCTATGCCACCGGTGTTTTAAATAACCAGCAGGGTCACCCGTGGTGGAAAGGTTT
>NW_006408520.1:3433740-3435019 GCF_000296735.1 Chrysochloris asiatica
TAAGCAGGGTTGTGCCATCGCATATCATAGGTTGCTAATGAGTCTTTCTTCCATCCGGATGCCATTTTCTTCATATACTCTAGGTTCTTGGAGTATTTGCTCAACATACAGATTAAATAAATATGGTCAAAGAATACAATTTTGGTGCACACATTTCCTAATTTTAAACCATTCAGTGTCCCCTTGTTCTGTTCAAATGACTGCCTCCTTAGTTTATGAACAGTTTCCTGATGGGACCAGTTAAGAGTTCCAGAACTTTCATTCCCCACATGAAAAGCACATAGCTTTTCATTATCCACACAGTCAAAAGCCTTTGCAGAGTCAATAAAGCAAAGATAAACTTCTTTCAGATATTCTCTGCTTTCAGCCAATATCCATCTGATGTCAGCACTGATATCCCTTGTTCCATGGCATATGTGAATAAGGTTTGAACCTCTGGCAGTTCCCTGTCAATTTACCCTTACAACCATTTTTAAATGATCTTTTGCAAATTTTACTTGCATGTGATATTAATGATATTATTATCTGATGATTTCTGCATTCTTTTGTGTAACCTCTCTGAAATGGGCACATATATGGATCTTTTCCAATCAGTTGACCAGGTAGAACTTTGGACTTCTTCCTTCAGTGCCATCAGTTTTTGACTGTTTGCTACGTCTTGCACTGATTGACTCATGTTCGCATGTTCTATTGGACCATTACATTGGTTGATTCCAAGCTCTTCAAATTTTCAACACTCTTCTTTCTTCCACACATAGAGAAAACTAATAGTTGAACCTTTGATGGATGCTCATAAGCTTCTAAGACCTCAGTCGATACTCAGCAATGTAGGATTTAAAGCATTGTCTTTGTGGATTATGCTATACCAGTTGATAATGGTGTCCCCTAAAGTTATGGTCCTGAGTCCACAGGCCCAGCCATTCATTGCCGTAAGATGTTTGATGCTATCTCAGAAGTTTCCATCATATGTATGTTTGCTGTGAAGGTGAATACCAAATTACAAATACCCTCTTTCAAACCCTTGTATATTTGAGAGTATACTTCCACTCTCACTTGCATGCCCATTTATTCTGTATATCTGTCTGTGTTTTTATCCACAGAACACTGTTGTTCCAGTGTTGTGTGTATAACCATATCTACCTCTAACTCTGCTATTCATAAGGTTTTTGGTGACTAAATATTCAGAAGTCATTAATTAACTTCTTCTTCCTAGTCTGTCTTCATTTGGAAGCTCATCTGAAACCTGTCCACCATGGGTGACCCTGCTGGTATTTAAAAT
>NW_006408520.1:3435869-3436399 GCF_000296735.1 Chrysochloris asiatica
GTAGCATGTGTCTATTCTGTAACATCAGAACCAATGGAGATAAAAAGAACAGTAACAAAACACTATGAAGAATTGTACCCCAACATATTTGAAACTCTAGAATGATTGAACAAATTCTTAGAACACACAACCTACCTAAATTAACACTGAATCAAATAGAAAACTTGAGCTGACCTATAACAAAAAAAGGAATTTTTCAGGTCATTAAAAAACTCCCAACAAAAGAAGTTCAGACCCAGACGTCTTTACTGGTGAATTCTACCAAACATTCAGTGAATAGCTGACACCAATTCTCATCAAACTATTCCAGAACATAGAAAATGATGGAAAAGTTCTGAATACATTTTATGAAGCAAGTATGGTCCTCATACAAAAATCAGGCAAAGACAATTAATAAAATTAGAGACCATATCCCGCCTGAGGAGTCTCTGGGTAGCATTGTAGCATAAGCCCTGTACTGCTCGCCACAATGTCCAGAAAACCCAATACAAGGTTGTTATAAATTAGAACCAACTCAGCAGCACTTAACA
>NW_006408520.1:3437489-3440152 GCF_000296735.1 Chrysochloris asiatica
CCTCCCGCAGAGCAGCTGGTAGTTTCAAACCGCTGACCTTAAGGTTCGCAGCCCGATTCGTAACCACTACGCTACCAGAGCTCCTTGTTATTTATCATTAATGAAATATAAATTTAAATTGTGATGAAATATTTTTTATTGTTAACTAGTATAACTGATATATTTTTAAACAATCTAACTGTGTCAATTGTTGCCTTGTATATTAAGCAAATTCCTATACTGATGTTAAAAATGTAAATTAGTACAACAGTCCTGGTATGGTGATGTAGGATAAGCACCATATCTCACGGTCAGTTTGAACTGCAAGGTCGACAGTTTAAACTCACTAGCAACTCCTCAGAAAACCTATATGGGATCACTGTAAGTAGGAACTGATTCAAACTCACTAAACAACAACAACAAGACTCAGTCCTAGTTCCATAGTGGTTAAGAGATCAGCTACCTTCCAAAAGGACAACTATAGATTCCATCCGCTCAGAATTGTGGGAGAAAGAGGTAGCAGAGATTTACAAACCTGGAAACACTATGGGGTTTCGGTGTAAAGTTATGTTCCATCCAATAAAGGCACTAAAAGTTAGAATTGACTAGTTTTTAAATTTTTTTTGAAGACAACTCAGGTCCTAGGTATAGACTCATATATGAATTTGAAATGTACACATAGTTGGTGGTGTTGCTGTTAATTGCTGTAAAGTGTACTTCAATTGAAGGCAACTTTATGTACAACTCAACAAAATGTTACTAGATTCTGTTCCTTCATGATCTTTGGTATGTTTAAGACCATTACTTTGGCTACTGTGCCAATCCATCTTACCAAAGACCTTTCTCACATTTTCCAGTCTTTTCCCTTAACAACCAAGGTGTTGTTTTGTAGTTATTGGCCTTTTCTGATGACTTTCCAAAGTAAGTACACTGAAGACTTAGCATCTTCACTCCTAAAGCACATATGTATAGAAAGTTCCATAGCAAGAAAATCCCTAAACTAGGGGGAATAAATTTGCATTGTAGACTTTTGTACATAGATCAACAAAATATTTGGACGCAATCTGTTGTGACATTTAAAAACATGAATGTCTCACATTCACCTTTAGATGACAATCAACAAATGGTTTGTACCCTTTCTTTCCATTAATAAAAAGTTCAAAACTGATAGAAATAAGAATAGTGAACGTGTAGTCAGAGTGAATGAATCCTGGTGTGGCACTGTGGGCTAATGCATCAGACTGCACAGTCGTTTGAACTGCAAGGTCATTAGTTCAAGCTCACCAGCTGCTTCTCGGAAACCCTATACAGGGTCACTATGGGTCAGAATCGACTCAACGGCACTTAACAACAACAGTCAGAGTGAAAGTGTTAATGACTAAGAACAAGCATTTGACAGCTTCCTGGGAACTAATATTATTCTTTTTTTTTTTTTAAATCTAGCTGTGTTTTGGTTGTTTTCACATTATAAAAATTCACTGAGCTAAATACCTGTGAGTAAATAAATAGCTTAACATATATTAGACTTCGAAAATGCTTTACAACAAAACCTTGATATCTTAATAAGTATTACTAAGAAAAGTGACACTTAACATGCTTCACAATAACAAACAACAGAATTATATTGCTGTTAAGTGCCATTGAGTGGGCTCCAGCTCATATTGACCAAGTCGGTTCCAACTCATAGGGTTTCAGAGGAGAACCACACAGATTTGAACCACTAGCCTTGCAGTTAACTATCTAATGCTTATCATACAGACAAGGACCACAAAACATATTATTTTTTAAAACAGTTGTTGTCCTTCGAATATTGTGAAGATATATGTAAGAGGTTACCATCATGTCAAATGTAGTTGTTATCCCATAATTCTCAACTTTTCATGAATAATTATGAAAATAAAAATATCTTATTATATAATGCTACCTATTTCCAAATAAGCTAAATTAAGATTAAAGAAAAAAAACAACAACACTATTCTTTGCATCCATTTTACAAAGGGTCTTCAAAATTTTAAGGAAAATTGAATGAAAAACTAATGGAAGTTTTCCAAAAACCTTTTCTGTTAATATCAAGTCTGAGATGTTTTTTCTTTTAACATAGTAATACTATTTTAATGATTACCTAATTGGTTATATATGAACATGATTCTTAATTTCCAGCCTTCATTTGCAAGAATTCCAGTAAACATGGTTACTTGTTCCATGAGGAAGCATCTTTGCACTTAACTTTCCTCTATATTTGGAATCCCTGTTAGAAACTGCAGCAACCTGTATCCATGAGTAACAAAATATAGTAAGAAGTTTAAAAATTAGTAAAATTGCCCTTTTATTTGTGTTTTAAAATAATTCAATCTTAGATCCACATGAATTGAGGATTTATAATTCAGATCCCCACTTGTATGCTATACTTAATGTGAAACATTGTTATTAGGTGCCATCGAGTGGATACTGACATATAGCAGCCTTATGCACAGCAAAACGAAACGTTGCCCGATCCTGGGACAACTTCACTATCGTTGCCACGTTTGAGACCATTGACACTGCCAATTTGCCAATCAATCTCACTGGGGGTCTTCCTCTTTTTCTCTAACTCTCCACCCTAACAAACATGATATCCTTCTCCAGCGACTGGTCCCTCCTGAAAATATGTCTGAAATATGAGAGATGAAGTTTGGCCATCCTGG
>NW_006408520.1:3441462-3443208 GCF_000296735.1 Chrysochloris asiatica
CTTTGTATTCCTTCCATCTTCTTTTTTTTTTTTTTTAATGTTTTATTGTGAATTATGTGATAGATTACGTGGGAGAACATAAGCTTTACATTCTTCCTATCTTATATCATTTCATTTCCATGGTTACAATCCCCTCCATACATCATCAGCTAACCAAAGAGTATACCCTGCAAGCCTGCCACCCAGATAGTCAGCACACAGCCCCTCTCTGTCTCTGGGTCTAAGGTCCCTAGTCACTCCATCTCTCCATGCCATCGTCTCTGCCACCATCTCTGGCATCACTGCTTCTCTGGGTAGGGTCCTGCTCGCTGCCCTTGTACCTTGATAGTCCCAGGGAACTCTGCTCCTAGGCTGGAAAGTTAATCACTCCCCTCCTTGCTGTAAAAATTTGTTCCCTCTTTTGAGCTACTGTATCCATAGGTGTAGGTCAAGTTCATCAAATTGTATCAGATTACAATTTTTTTTTTTTTGTCTTCTTTCTTCTTCTAGTTGAGCTCTGATCATCCAGTCATTGAAGCCAGGTTGAGTGGGTATTATCTGCAAGTGCGGGTGTTCTTGTGTATATGCCCTCTCCTCTTATCAGCTGGATGCTTCACTCTCCACTCTAGTCCTCTGTGGCTATGTCGATGATTCTGGGCCCAAGAGTCCCTGGGTTTTGCCACACTGCTGGTCAACCAGGTATCCAACTGGACTCACAGAAGTCTATTGAACATTGTAGGGCTTAGTTCGCAGCTTCATTCCTGTTTTTCCCTCACTTCCTCTTATCGGTGACATACATGGTCACCAATCAGAGCATGTATTCCAATTGAGTCTTAGTCTTGGAATGGGGTTTGATCTAAGGGGACCCGACTACTTGCCTTGATATCTGCTGGGAGAGAAACTTGCTTGTTCTTGTAGTAATCAGTCTGTCTGCCGTTATTGTTTTTAATTTTTCCTGTCAGTCTTGCTTTCAAGAAGTATCTTCTGTTCTTCTTGCCACTCCAGGCTGGTCAGCTTGTCCTTTCAAGTGGAAATTTACCACCTCCGAAGATTCTGGATGCTGTTCAGGATTCCACCTATGGTCTTATGTAATGCAGATGCTCCACAGGAAGCCTCCTTCACTGGGCATGTTGTAACTCCATTTTAAGTATTCCAATCAGTTATAGGTAGAAGATGGACTTACAAGCTTTCTATAGTCGTATTTCTGGATGCTCCTTTCTCTCCCCCTCAAGTATCTATTTTATAATGGTATGCAAGGGACACCAAGATTTAAAAGACAGCCAAGCATCCTAACATTATTTCCCCTTTTTCCCCATTCCAACCATGTCTCAATCTCTGTATCCCAGAGACCTGCTTTTCCAAGGTTGTACATACATCATTATTTATCTCTGTCCCACTTAGCCCATTCAAAGCTGCCTAATCATTCTCCGATCTGCTTTGCTCTTCCATTCACCTCCTCCTTCTTGTATATTGCCCCCCCTCCCTAGTACCCAAACTATCCTGTGTCTATTCCCTACCCTGTGTTCCACCTTCCACTCCCTCTCCTCATCCCATACCCCACATCCCAGTAGTGAGCAAAATATCCTCCCCCCCTTTAGTATGGGTTATTTTTCTTAGATTTTACAGTAGTGGTCCTATGCAGTATTTCTCCTTTTGTGACTGACTAATTTCACTCAACATAATGTCCTCAAGGTTCATCCATGTTAGGTGGTGGCTTGCAGCTTCCTTGTTATTCCTCAAGGCAGCATAATATTCCATTGTGTGTAT
>NW_006408520.1:3444401-3445461 GCF_000296735.1 Chrysochloris asiatica
GGTTACATTTATTCCTAGATACTTCATCCTTTGTGTGGCTATTGTAAATGGTATTTCTTTCCTAATGTCCTACTAACGTTTTTGATATAGAGGAATCCAACTGATTTTTTAAGTTGATCTTACATGCTGCCAGTTTGCTGAATCTTCCAATGAGGTCTAGTAGCTTTTTTTTACTGATTCTTTGGGATTTTCTATGTATAGGATCATATCATCTGCAAATAGAGAGTTTTACTTCCTCTTTGCGAATTTGGATGCTTTTATTTCCCAGTCTTGCCGTATAGCTCTTGCTAAGACTTCCAGCACGTTATTGAATAAGAGGGTGACAAAGGTCATCCTTGTCTAGTTACTGTTCATAGAGGGAAGCCTATCAGTTTCTCTCCATTGAGAGTAATGTAGGCTGTTGGTATTGTATACATACTCTTAATTTTGTTGAGGAATTTCCCTTCAGTTCCTACATTGTTAAGTATTTTTATCAGGAATGGATGTTGGATTTTGTCAAATGCCTTTTTGCATTGATCAATATGATCATATGGTTCTTTTCTTTTTTTCTTATTTATATGGTGGATAACATTGATAGTTTTTTTAATGTTGAACCATCCTTTCATCCCTAATATGAATCCTGCTTGATCATGATGTATTATCTTTTTGATGTGTTGCTGGATTTTGTTGGCTAGGATTTTGCTGAGAATTTTTGCAACTACATTCATGGGAGATATTGGTCTATAATTTTCTTTCTTAGTAACGTCCTTCACTGGTTTGGGTATGAAGGTTATGCTTGTTTCATAAAATGTATTAGAACATTTTCAATCCTCTCCTATATTCTGGCATAATTTGAGCAGAATTCTACCAAACATTGAGTGAATGTTTGGTAGAACTCACCAGAGAAGCCATCCGGGTCTGGACTTTTTTTGGTTGGGAGGCTTTTGATGACCTGATCAATTTCTTCTTTTGTTATGGGTCTGTTGAGGTTTTCTACTTCACTCTGTGTAAGTTTAGGTAGGTATTTATCTAAACATGTATCCACCTCTTCTAAGTTTTCAAATTTGTTGGCGTACAACTC
>NW_006408520.1:3447714-3448924 GCF_000296735.1 Chrysochloris asiatica
TGGTTTCTGCTGAGAGATTTAAGCTTAATCTGACTTGCTTGCCTTTGTATGTAACACTTCTGTTTTCCCTAGCTGCTTTCAGGAGAGTCTCCTTAGCTTTAATTTTGGAGAACTTGATTATGATATGTCTTGGTGATTTTCTGTTGGGGTCTAACCTTCCTGGGGTTCGTTGAACCTCTTGAATGTTTACCTTTTCACTTTTCAGGATGTTGGAGAAAATGTCTACCAGAAGTTCTTGTGGACTTGTGTGATTCTTCTTGTTCTGGAATGTCAGTAATTCTTAAATTATTCCTCTTCATGCTGTCCAACATGAATCTTAGACCTTCTTCAGATTTGTATCCTTTTTTCTGTTTGCTCTTCTATCTTAGTGGTATTGAGAAATTTGTCTTCCAGCTCATTGGTTCTGCCTTCCATCTTTTCTGCTCTACTCCTTTGCCCTTTCAGAGTATTGTCTATTTCTGATATTCTATTGTTGATCATTTGGACCTCTCTCTGTAGGTTTTGAGTTGTTTTCAATGCTGTAGCTATCTTATTTAATTGTTCCTGTAATGCTTTCCTGACTTCTTCCTTAATTTTCTCAACTCCATTGTAACGTGTTTTGAAAAATTTTATAATTTTTCTAAATTCCTTCTCAGGTATTTCCAATGTCTGCCCTCCTTCCAGAATGGAGTCCAGGTCTACTTCTAGGTCATTTGTCTCAGACAGTTTATTTTTTTCTGGACATGTGCTGATATGGTCATCTGCTTTTGCTTCTTGAACATGTTTAGTGTTTTTCTGTGGCCTTAATATTTGATGGGTATGTATTTTGGTACTTTTTATGCTTTCTGATTGCTTCCAGGTAGATGTGATCAGAATGTGGACTTCCCTTTTCACTCTTCTTATTGCTTAACTCAGAATGACTTTCACAAGTGTTGTCTTCCTCCATGGTATATGGCAGTTGGTATTGGTTCTTGCCTGGGTTTTGGTGTTTTGTAGAGTGTGATTATCACTTGACTATATGGCAGCAGTTTCTGTCTCTTCTTATGTAACATAAGGAGAGAAAGAGTCATCCAAATGTAGAAGGTGGAGTGCAAAACAGCACCAGCAAAAAACAAAAACAAGAACAAAAACAAACAAACAAAAAATAGACTGAATACTGTAGTCTATAATCGCAGAAAAGGGAGAAGCGGGAAAGAAGAGAGAAAAAAAAAAAAAAAAGTGCTCTGGTAGC
>NW_006408520.1:3449652-3451816 GCF_000296735.1 Chrysochloris asiatica
AAGACTGGAAGATTCAAAAGTACACGATTTCTTACTTTTGCTAAAGTTCCACTAACTATAAGCCCTCAAACCATTTAAATATTCCTATCTCTGTGGTTTCAAGTTTTAGAGCTCTGTCCTGGTTCTGCTTTGCCTGGTATTCTGTGGTATTCCTGATAGAGAACTTCACTGCACATCCACCCTTGCTGCCATCAAACCCGGCCTCTCTTCCATCTTCTTTTGATGCTTTCTGCATCATTCAATAATTTGCCCAGAGAATCCTTCAAACATGAACGTTGAGGCTTGATTTTTTCTTCAGTTCCCCCAGCTTGAGAAATGCTGAGTGTGTTCTTCCTTTTTGGTTTTATGACTCCAGATTTTTGTACATTTTGTTGTAATATTTGTCGGTAAAAAATAAATAATAAATTATTGTCCCACTGGCAAAAAAAAAAAAAAAAAAAAAAATCACAGAAATGCTTGCTTACTTTGTCTGTCATTCCCAGGATCTAGGTGGAAGAAAAAAACTTCCACAAGAATTTGAAAATGTGGACTTTTGCTGGTGTGTTGTTGTTGTTTAGTGCCCTCAAATTGGTTCTGACTCATAACAACTCTGTCTAGGATTTCCAAGATTAGCTAGTGGGTTTGAATTGCCAGGCTTGTAGTTGTCAGTCCAGTGCTTATCCTATAGTGCCACACCAGGTTTTAGGCATGCCCTACTACAACTTAATAAATGCCAAGGTGTTATAGTCATTGATTCACGATCTTAAAACTAAAAAGCTGCTTATCTGTGCTTTATTGACTACACAAAGGCTTTTGATTATGTGGATCATGACAAGCTATGGGCAGCATTTCAGATTTTGAGTATTCCTAAAACTTACTTGTGCTCATGAGGGGCTTGTATAGTTGTTTGAACAGAACAAGGGAAGACTGAATGGTTTAAAAGTAGGAAAGCTTTGTTTCAGGATTATATTCTTTCACCATACTTATTCCATTTGTATGCTGAGCAAATAATTTGAGAAGCTTAATTATATGAAGAAAATCATGGCATCAGGGTTGGAGGAAGAATCATTACCAACCTGTGATATGTAGATGATACAACCTTGCTTGCTGAAAGTGAAAGGCACTTAAGATACTTACTGATGAAGATCAAAGATCACAGCCTTTGTTATGGGTTACACCTCAATGTAAAGAAAATAAAAATTCTCACCACTGGACCATTATATAACATCATGATACATGGAGAAAGGGTAGATATTGTCAAAGACTTCATTTTGCTTGGATCCACCATCAACACTCATGGAAGCAGCATCCAAGAAATCACATGAAGTATTTAGTTAAGCAAATCTGCTGTACAAGACTTCTTTGAAGTGTTCAAGAGCAAAATTGTAAGTTTCAGGACTAAGGTACGTCTGACCCAAACCATGGTATTTTAAATAACTTCATATGCATGTGAAAATTAGACAATAAATAAGGAAGATCATAGAAGAACTGATGCATTTGAGTTATGGGTTGGTGGAGAATATTAAAAAATACCATGGACTGCCAAAAGAACAAAGAAGTCAGAGTGCTCCTTGGAAGCCAGGATGACCAGACTTCATCTTTCATATTTCGGACAGATTATCAGGAAGGACCAATTCCTGGAGAAGGACTTCATCCTTGGTAAAATGAAGTGTCACTGAAAAAGAAGAAGACACCCAGTGAAATGGATTGGCAAAGTGGCAGCAGCAGTGAGTTTAAGCATAGCAATGATTGTGAGGTTGGCACAGGATCAGGCAGTATTGCATTGTGCTGTGCTGACTTGATAGCACCTAACAACAACAAGAAAACCAGCAAAACCAAATACAATAGTTGTGTAGGACATATTCACAAAGTTCTAGTGTGGCTCTGTAATATAAGCACTGGGCTGCTAATGTAAGGTCTGTGGGTCAAGTTCACCAGCTGCTCCTCAAATGGGTATGAATCAGAACTGACTGAACTCATTTACTAGCAAAAACAGATACATTTCAGTTCAAGAAACACAATTCTCATAAACAAAGTTTTCTGGAGATGATTTCTCTGTCCAAAGGTAGAAATATTTCCTGATATAAATGAATTTGGGACTGTGGTGACTCTGTGGGACAAGCACTGTACTGTGAACCACAAGGTCAGTGACTGTAGTCCAGCAGCCCCTCCTCAAGGGAAAGAT
>NW_006408520.1:3452931-3454354 GCF_000296735.1 Chrysochloris asiatica
AAAGTAAATGGCAGAATATGGGATGGAAACATCCTCAATCTCTGACCATGAAAAAGCTCAAAAGTCAGCCATCAGCTGGAAAATTGATGCTTACAATTTTCTAGGATTCTCAAGAGCCAGAATTGGGACACTATCAGGAACAATGTTCAACAATCAACAGTGCTTATTTCAGTGATATGCTCACAGAAAAACTGAAGCCTAAACTTGGAATTAAGCACAGAGGACTGCTATCTAAGGGCATCATGATCTTGCATAACAATGCACATTCACACACTTCTGCCCATACTGCTGACACTCTGCAAAACCTTCATTTTGAGGTGCTAAAACATCCTCCCTATAGTTTTGAAGTTGTTCCATTGGACTTCCACTTGTTTGGTCTCCTGAAAGCAGCTCTTCAAGGATTAAGATTCATCTCTGCCGAAGAAATGAATACACTGATGAATTTGTGTCTCACGGCTCAGCCTAAAATATTTTAAATAAGGGAATACAAAAGCTTGTTGACAGATGGACAAAGTGTACTGAAAAGCAAGGAGATTATGATGAACATTTATGTATTCATTTTTTTTTTAAAGAATTGATTAAAAGAAATTCTATAGCTAAAGTGAGGATAAATTTTTACTCACCCTGAAGACAGATAGATAGATAGATAGATAGATAGATAGATAGATAGATAGAGATACATAGTACGATCAATTGACACAGGGGAGCTAACTATTTATTACGACCCCTGTAGCCATATTTTTGCATTCTGTGATGTACTGTAAATCCAAGCCTGTATGCCTGTGATTATAAACCCATTTTGAAGTTAGTTGTTAGTAAGACAGGGTTACGGTAGAACTAAGGGGCTAAGGAGTAAGGATTAAGGAGGAACTAAGAGTTGAAGATCGTTGTTATTGTTAGGTGCCGTCAAGTTGGTTCTAACCCATAGTAACACTATGTACAACAGAGTGAAACACCACCTGGTCCTGCACCATCCTCACAATTGCTGCTATGCTTGAGCCCATTATTGCTGCTGTTATGTCCATCCATTTTTATGGGGATTTCCTTCTTTTTCCTGGTTCCTCCAGTTTACCAAGCATGATGTCCATCTCCAGGGACTGGTTCCTACTGGTAATATGTCTGAAGTATGAAAGACAAAGTCTGAACTTCTTGACTTCTAAAGAGTGCTCTGGTTGTACTTCTGCCAGCACAGATTTGTTTGTTCTTCTGACAGTCCATAACACGTTTTCTATTCCTCTCCAACACTTAACTCAAATGTATCAATTCTTCTACAGTTTTCCTTTGTTATTGTACAACTTTGAGATCAATATGAGGCATTTTAAAATACCATGTCTTGGATTAGGCACACTTCAGTCCTCAAACTGATAATTTTTTTAAAGTGTTTATTGTGAATTAAGTGATAGTTTACATGGGAGAACATTGG
>NW_006408520.1:3455784-3456950 GCF_000296735.1 Chrysochloris asiatica
TTTACTAGAGGGTGTGACTCAGACTCCCACCCTTATTTTTCCTTTGAGGCATGGCCTGAGTTCATTAGATAATAATGTAATAATACTTTTGCAAAAATTTCTCTCTTCCTCTGGACCATACATCTGGCTTATCTCCCTCCATTCTCCAATTCTTGGGACTTGTGGCCTTTCAGTTTACCTGATTCACCTGCTCCCAGAATGTCATGCAATATCTTTTCCTGTGATCTGCTGATTTATGTTCCTCAGCTCTTGGTATTACATAGATGAGGAGAATATTTCAGATTGACCTCTGAACTATGAATTTGTCATCCTCTAAAATTTTGTGAATCATTTCATTGACAGCTGTGAGTTCTTTGAGATCTTGCATTTCATTGCAGAACTCTGGACATGTGAGAAGTGCCAAGTGGTAACTGGTATTAGGGACTATGGAGTTGTAAAACAGTAGGGAAGTCAGATATGTGTGATATCTCTAACATCCTCCTCATAAGGATCAGTCACAAGCTGATCTTTCTAAAGGAAACTGTTCATGCAATGGATATTCAGATACAGCTATAACTTAATAATTATATATGTCATTACTGTTAGATATCATTGAGTAGGTTCCAAGTTATAGTGACTCTGTGTACAACAGAAAAAATACTATCTGGTCCTTCGCCATCCTCACAATTGCTGTTACATTTGAGGTCATTGTTGATGCCATGGGCTGTGTCAATCCATCTTGTTGGGGGTCTTACTCTTTTTTATTGACCCTCCATTTTACCAGGCATGATTTCCTACTCCAGGTTCCGATACCTCCTAGTAATATGTCAAAAGTATGAGAGACAAAGTCTCACCATCCTGACTTCTAAGAAGCATTCTGGCTGTACTTCTTCCAAGAAAGATTTGTTTGTTCTTTGGCATTCCATGATAATTTTAATATTCTTCATCAATATCATAATTCATATTCATCAATCTTCTACAGGCTTCCTTATTTAATGTTGGACTTCCACATGCATAAGGAAGTTGAAAATACCATGGCCTCTCTCACACCCTGACTTCAAAATTTGTTACACGGCTACAGTGGTCAAAACAGCTTGGTACTGGTACAATGAAAGATACATTAATCAGCAGAACATATTCGAGAATTCAGAAATTAACCTGTCCACATACAGCCAATTGATTTTTGA
>NW_006408520.1:3461324-3463267 GCF_000296735.1 Chrysochloris asiatica
TTGATTTCTTGACTGTTGCATCCATAATTGTTCTAGGCAAAATGAAATCTTTGACAACTTCAATCCTTTCTCCTTTTAACTATTTCAGTTATGAAGGTTTTTGTTATCTTTACAATGAGGAGCAACCTATGCTGATGATGCCATTCTTTGATCTTTACCACTAAGTTTTTAAGTCCTTTTTGCTTTTAGCAAGCATGGCTATATCATCTGCATATCACAGATTGTAATGAGCCTTCCTCCAGTCTGGATACCATGTTTTTATTTATATAATCCAACTACTCAGATGGTTTGCTCAGCATAAAGATTGAATAAGTATGATGAAAGAATATAACCTTGACACACATTTTCACTGCTTTTAAACCGTTCAGTATTCCCTTATTCTTTTCTAATAACTGCCTCTTGGTCTACATATGGATTTCTTACGGGCACAATTAAGTGTTCTTTAATAGCCATTCTTCTCAGTGTTATCCTTTGTTAGCATTGTTGCTAAGAGACATTGAGAAGAGGCTAGTGGCTTTGAACTGCTGACATTGAGGTTAGCAATCCAGTGCCTATCCTGCATCATATCATCATACTCCATATCCATAGTTTTTCATAATCCACAAATTTGAAAGCTTTTGAATAGACAATAAAACATAAGTTAACATCTTTCTGACGTTCTTTGTTTCAGCCAAGGGCCAAGTAACTTCAGGAATGATATCCCTAGTTCCACATCCTCTTCAGAATTCAGCTTTAATTTCTGGTAGCTACATGTTGATGTATTGTTGCAACCATTTTTGAACTCTGTTCAGCAAAATTTTAGTTGCATTTGATATTAATGATATTTTTCGATAATTTCTGTAACCTGTTGGGTCCCCTCTCTTTGGAATGGGCACAAATATGGATCTCTTCTAAGTGGTTTGTCAGCTGTCTTCCAAATTTCTTGCATAGATGTTTGAGTGTCCTCAGTGCTGAATAATTTTTTGGCAAGATTTCAATTTATATTCCACTATTTCCTGGTGTCTTGTTTATCGCCAATGCCTTCAGTGTATCTTGGGCTTCTTCCTTAAATATCATTGGTTCTTGATCACATACTACCTCTTGAAATGGTTTAACATAAATCATTTTTGGCACAATGACATTGCACATTCATTTCATCTTTGTTTAATGCTTTCTGCATCATTCAATGTTTTACCCATTGTTGTTATTAGGTGCCATCATATCAGTTCCAACTCATAGCAACACTATACAGAGTTTCTGAGGAAAGGCTGGTGGGTTTGAACTGCTGACCATGTGATTCAAACTGACCTTGTAGTGCAGCACCACACCAGGACTCCATATTTTGCCCACAGAATACTTCAATATTGCACTGTGGAAGCTTGACTTTTTTCTTCGGTTCTTTCAGCTTGAAAAATGCTGATAATGTTTTTCATTTTTGGGTTTCTAACTCCAGGTATATGTCCATTTCATAATAATATTTTGTCTTCTCAAGTTGCCCTTTGAAAATTTTCTGTTCAGCTCTTTTACTGCCTCATTTCTTGCATTCCCTTTAGGTTTTCTAGTTAAGAAAAAGTTTCAGAGTCTCTTCTGACATCCATTTTGTTCTTTTCTGTTTTTGTCATGACATATTGTTTTCTTTATGTAAACTGCTCTTGATATCATTCTTCTGATCTTCGGTCATTAGTATTGAATGCATGAAATCTGTTCTTGAGAAGGTCTCTAAATTCAGGTGGGATATACTCAAGGTCATATTTTGGCTCTTTTGTACTGACTTAATTTTCTTCAGCTCCATCCTGAAATTTTGTATGAACAATTGGTGGTCTTTTCCACAGTCTGCCACTGGTCTTGTTTTGGCTGTGATACTGAGCTTCTCCATAATCTCTTCCCACAGATTTAGTCAATTTGATTCCATATATATAGTTATTTTTTGTGTTGTTTAAAAAAGGTATTTGTAATGGAAAAAT
>NW_006408520.1:3463657-3471782 GCF_000296735.1 Chrysochloris asiatica
ACTCTGCACAGGGTTTCTGAGGCTGTAAATTTTTATGGGAGCAGAAAGCCTCATCTTTCTCCTGTGGAAGGGTTGGTAGTTTCGAACTGTCAACTTTCAAGTTAACAGGCTGATTTGTAACCACTACGCTACGAGAGCTCCTTATAGTGAACCATATAATTGTTTGATTCAAAATGATCAATACCAGTCCAGCTCACTAATGCCTAGGATATCTATCTTTAAGCACTCCATTTCATTTTTGGCACCTTCCAATTTTCCTAAATTCATATCTCATGCATTCATTCCATGTTCTGATTAGTGGATGTTTGCAGCTATTTCTTCTCATTATGAATTTGATCATCAGTAAATGAAAGTCCTGAAAGCTTTGCCCAACTGTGTCATTATGGTTAATTCTATTTGAGGAGTCAGTTCTTCCCCAGTCATATTCTGAGTACCTTCCAACATGAGGGGCTCATATTCTGGAACTACATCTCACAAACTTTTTCTGCTATTCACTATGTTTTCATCTTCTGACACTATATCTGGCAATATTCATGCTATTCATAAGGTTTTCAGTGGTCAAACATTCAGAAGTGGTCTGCCTATCTTTCTTCCTAGTCTGTCTTAATTTTGAAGCTCTGTTGAAACCTGTCCAACATGGGTGATCCTGCTGGTACTTACACCACCAGTGGCATAGCTTCCTGAACCACAGCAATATGTAAGGCACTACAGTTAGACAAATGACAGACATGTTGGAATTATATATTGCTGCTGCTGCTGCTACTGTATGCTGTTGAGTCAGTTCTGACTCATAGCTACCCTGTATAGGGTTTTCAAGACTGTAAGTCTTCACAGGAATAGAAAGCTCATCTCTCTCCTGCAGAGATGAAATCCTGGTGGATTTCAACTGCTGCCCTTGTGGTTAGTAGCCCAATGTGTATCCCATTATGCTACCAGGGTTTCTTAGAATTATATATAGTTATTAAATGTATAAATCTATATCATATATAGTTGAATATATGCATCTAAAGATAAAGATAAATAAAGAATTGTAGAATCAAAAGACAGGTATAATATTATTAACTTACAAAGAAAAACAACATAAAGTAAAATGACCAGAAAAGATGAAGTAACCATTAATAGATATAGAAAAAATAATGAGAAGATTTCATGTATGTATAATAGGAGATTCTGGATTGGAAGATAAGTATATAGAAATTCAGCGAGATAAATATCAACTGCAATGGACAAAAACTCAAGCTAAAAATCAGAGATTCTATATTCTTGAAACTGATCATAATAAATTTATGTTGTTGTTGTTAAATGCCATTGAGTTAATTCCAACTCATAGCAATGCTGTTTAGGGTTTTCAAGGTGTGGCTGGTGAGTTTGAATTGCCGACCTTGTGAAGATCCTAGAAACAAATAGGAGAGGAAATAAATTTGCCACTGCAATGCTACTGCATATTGTCAAATCCTAATTTTTGGAACTATGCAAGTTCAGATGTGTCAAAAGGTAAAATTATAATTAGTATTCATATCTGTTTGCCACAACTATTTAGCAACGACTCCACTTATTTTAACAGTTTTATTCACATAGCAGCTGCTGTCTTGACAAATACTAACAAAAGTAAATCAGCAAAATGATTCTCCCTCTTCTTTTTCCAACCTCAGGCTCTGGGCAATCAAAGGAACTATGAACATCTGCTTGGATTCTGATTGCCATGTTCACTGATTCAGTGCACCCAAATAAGCAACAATTAGTCTGTTCAGCATGTGTCAAAAGACCCGTCAAGCTAATTCAAATTAAGACAGGATAAATTGAATCCAGTTGGTATCATGCATATTTGTATGCAAAGTTTAAACAAGCATCAACCGTGCTATGCTACTTTTTATTCACAAGTGCAATATAATGTTTTATAGTTCTAGAAATAGCTATTCTTTATAATTATTTTACCTATGTCATTATCTAGATATATTTTGGGGCGATAGGAAACAACTCTAATAGATTTGACTGTTAAAATAATATAATTTTCTTGACCTCATTTCTCTTATTTCCATCAATTAACTCCTAGGCAAAAAGTTAGAGGCTCAAGTTCATCAGAGACTCCGCTGAAGTAGGTCTGGTGATCTATTTCCCCAAAAAATCAGCCATTGAATATCCTTTCAAGCACACTCCTACTCTTTTACATTGGATCATCATGAGTTGGAATTGATACTACAGCAACTGGTTAGTTAGTTAGTTGTTGTTGTTCAGTGCCGTGGCATTGGTTCTGACTCATAATGACCTTGTATAGCATTTCCAAGGCACGGCTGGTGAGTTTGAACTGTCAAACCTATGGCTCAAACCAATCTTGTGGTCTGGTGCTTATCCCACAGTGCCACACCAGGACTCCTGGTTAGTTAGTTTAGCAGGTACATATACAAATAGATTTCAAAAGCTGAGATGTAGATGTTTCATACATTATGCCTCTAATGGTGAGCTCTTTTTCAAATCTTAGCCTGACATTTATTTCTCAATTTCCACAGTGTTAATGTCTAAAACAGATCAAGTGATAGACTTTCCATCTCATTGATTGAGTAGCAATCTCAATTATCAAATACCTTGTATCCTGAAACTGAATCAGTAACTCATCTTTCTGTCTGAGAATATTTAGATCATAAGACATACTGGGGCTCTGACAAGCTCTCCTCAGAAGATTGAGATATTGCAGTGACGTTAATTATCTTTTGCCTCATTTCCCAACTATCACAACTAGACAAATCTCCATATTAGGTTGGAGTCATGTAAAAGGTCTCCAAATGCATTTTATAGTGACTAATTTTTAAAAGGGTAGCTCCACAATGCTCCCATACCTCTAACTAATTCAGAAAGGTGAAGCATGCTATTTGCGGGTCAGGAAATAAACAAATAAAAATCTAAAAAGAAAAATGAAGTTGCTTTACCAAGCTCTTAAATGTTTACTCTTAATGAGTAATATTTTTTCACCTTTCACATTTTGTTAGCTAAAGTACTAGAAGGAGGTTTTCAGAATCTGTAGTTCTGCCTGAAGTTAGAAATTTAAAAAGACAAGATAAATAGAGAAAGAACATCACATTTTTAGGTGCTATAACCTACTCTTGCCTAGGATTTGACAGAGAAGAAATTAAAATGGCAATCGGTACACATGGATCAGGATGTTTGCAGACCTGGTGTTACAGAATATTTGAAAGTAATATTAAAGCAAGACAGGCTCTGTTGTTGTTGTTAAGTGTCAGTGAGTTGGTTCTGACTCATAGCTACCCTGTATAGGGTTTCCAAGGAGCGGCTGGTGAGTTTGAACCACTGACCTTGTGGGACAAACTGACCTTGTGGTCTAGTGCTTTATCTTACAGCACCACACCAGGACTTCAGGACAGGCTCTAGCAGTCTCCAATACTGCAAAATAAAAGTTGCTTGGTTCTGCATCAAAGTGAGTTAGAGTCACTTGGCTTCATTTGTCTTCCTCATGCCATTTGCAGTGCAGTGAATTTCTCCATATGGCTCTTCTACTCATAGTCTTTGTACCTCCCTCCAATGTTTTTTTTTTTTATTTTCTTCCTTGATGGATCTGGGTAAGAAAGATTAGCAGAAGATACTGGTAGGATAATATGATTCAGTTACCATTGCTAATGGAGTTCATTGTGATTGTAAAAACTTGAAACTCTAGTGTGAGTTTCAAATGAGCCATCTCAGAAGCAAGAAGGAGGATCTCACCACCATCAAAAAGACTCACTACTCTAGAAGTGTAGTGAGTCTTGTACCCTGATATCGCTGAGAACTGAAACTTCTTGACCCAGGAACAGAAAGCTATGACACCAGAGGAGTAACAGAGAAGCAACAACAGCAGAACCAAGTACCAGAACCTGAAACAAGAGTTGTGGACTTCCCAGTCCACTGAACAAATAAAGCTAAGTGATTTGGAGTAGGAAGCTTGCATGCACACTGGGGTGTTTCTAGGCATTTAACTGATAGAACTAGGTTTGCTGACCCACTTAGCTAGTACTAGGTGACTTCAAACTGAGGCTTATGGTGGAATGGTGTGCCCTGTGAATATTTATCAATAGTCCTAAAAGACCTTTTTAACATTGTCAGAAAAGGGCAGAGGCCAAGCCATGGGACTGAGGGCCAAAGAGAGAACAAATTTGTGGGCATGAAAGAGGAGGCACTGTCATGAATAGAAGAACAGTGTTTTGAACATTTTCTGACACTGAATTGTAACCTGTTAGCTTCCCTAATAAAACTCATAATTGTAGATATGATGTTTGAGTTCTGAGTTGTCAATGCAATGAATTATGGAACATTACTGAATAGAGAAGACTGTAATAGGAATCTGTGCTGTCATTATTTTTTGCACCCTCTAATTTAAATTTAAATATCAACTCTCTCTATATATTATACTGTTGTTAAGTGCCATCAAGTCATTTCTAACTCATAGTGATCCTGTATAGGGTTTCTAAAGAACAGCTGGTAAGTTTGAACCACTGACCTTGTGGTTCAAACCAACCCTGAAGTCCAGCTCATTAACTCGCACTGCCACACAAGAACTCTCTCTATATATACATATATATGTATTGGTTGTTAAGTGCCATTGAGCCATTCTGATTTACAGCAACTCTGTATAACATTTCCAAGGAGCAGTTAGTGAGTTAGAACCACTGACCTTGTGGTTTAAACTGACTCTGCGATCAAGTGCTTTATCCCATGCTCATACATAAAGGCAAAAGATAACATATATCAGAGAGCCTAAAGCATAGTGGTTATGAATCAGGCTACTAATGTCATGGTCAGCAGTTCGAAATGGCCAGATGTTCATGGGAGAAAGATGAGAAATTCTGCTCCCATGAATATTTACAGCCTCAGAAACCCTGTACAGGGTTGCTATGAGTTGGAACCGACTTCACGGCACATAACAACAACAACATAAATACAGGGTCATTATGAGTTGAAACCAACTCGATGGCACTTCACAACAAAATATATATCAGGCAATGCTCTTTGCCAACTTAGTATTTAGTTGATATTTAGATTAGATTAGATAGTGCAAAAAATAATGTACCAATGATCCGTCCTACAGCACTCTGAACTAAGCAAGGTTCCATAATTCATTGCATTGGTCATATATATATATGAAAACCTGGAAGCATAGTGGATTACGACCAGGGCTGCTATTAACAAAGTCAATAGTTTGAATCTATGGTCGGCTATGTGGGAGAAGCTTTCCCATAAAGATTTATAGCCTCAGATACTATTGTTGTTGTTGTTAAGTGCCGTTGAGTCAGTTTTTTGACCCATAGCGACCCTGTACAGGGTTTCCGAGGGTGTAAATCCTTACGGGAGTAGAAAGCCTCATCTTTCTCCCGCAGAGCAGCTGGTAGTTTCGAACCGCTGACCTTAAGGTTCACAGCCCGATTCGTAACCACTACGCTACAGGGTTATTCATGAATCAGAACGGACACAGCAAGTATATATATATGTGTGTGTGTGTGTGTGTGTGTGTACATATGTTGTTGCTAGTAGCTATCAAGTTGGTATCCATTCATAGCTACCTTATACATTACTGAACAAAAACACTGCCCGATCCTGCACCATCATAATCTTTGATAAGCTTGAGCCCATTGCTACAGCCACTGTGATAATCCATCTCTTGAGGTCTTCCACTTTTTCCTGATCCACCACTTCACCAAACATGATACCCATCTTCAGGGATCTCATGGACTAACCTCTTCTGATAATATGTCCAAAGTATGAGGCATAAAGCCTGGCCATCCTGGCTTCTAAGGCAGATTCTGGCTGTACTTCTAGCAACACGGATTTATTTTTTCTTTTGACTTTTTTGTGCTTTTAATGTTCTCCTCCAACACTATAACTCAAAGGTGTCAATTCTTCTATGGTCTTCTTTACTCATTATCCAACTTTCACATACATCTGAGGCTATTGAAAATACCATGGCTTAGATCAGGCGCACCTTAGTCCTCAAACTAATATCTTTGTTCTTGAACACTTTAAAGAAGGCCTGTGCAACAGATTTGTCTAATGGAATACATCATTTTATATCTTGACTGCTTGTGAAATACTGAACATGTAGTTTATTTTTGTTTTTCTAACTGCACGCATTTACACATTTTATTATAATAGTTGACTTGTATTCTCAAAATGCCCTTTAAATTTTTCTGCTCAACTCTTTTACTTCCTCCCTTTTTCCATTTTTTTAGCCTCTTTTTCTGGAGAGCGAGTTACAGATTATCTTCAGACATCCATTTTAGTCTTTTCCTTCATTCTTGTCTTCTTACTGACCTTGTGTTTCCTTTCTATAAAGTATTCTTGATGTCATGAAATATCTCTTCTGGTCTTCGATCATTAGTGTCTAATTTATCAAATCTGTTCTTGAGATGATCTCTAAATTTAGGTGGGATATGTTCAAAGTCATATTTTGGATCTCATGGACTTGTTTTAATTTTCTTCAGTTTCAGCCTGAACTTGCATAGAAGCAAGTGCTGCTCTGTTCCATAATCTGCTCAGATCATATTTTGGCTGTTGATATGGACCATTTTTTCCATCTCTTCCCAAAGATGTAGTTACTTTGATTTCTATGTATTCCATCTGGTAAGGTCCATGTGTATAGTAGTTTTTATGTTGTTTAACAAAGATATTTGCAATGAAGAAGTCATTGTCTTGCAATCTTCTGTCATGCAATCTCCAGCATCATTTTCATCACCAAGTCCATGTTTTCCAAAGACTGACACTTCCTCTTTGTTTCCATCCTTTGCATTCCAGTCGCCAGTAATTATCATCACATCCTGATTGCATGTTTGATCAAATTCAGACTGAAGAAGTTGGTAGAATTCTTCATCATTGTTTTTAGTGGTTGGTGCAGAAATTTGAATAATAGTTGTATTAACTGATCTTCCTTGCTAGCATATGGATATTATTCTATCACAGATAGCACTGTACTTCAAAATAGATCCTGAAATATTCTTTTTTGCTTATCAGTGCAAAGCCATTCCTCTTAATTTGTCATTCGGGTATAGTAAACCTTTTGCTTTTAACATTCAAACTGTCCAGTATCAGTTCATTTCAGCTCACTAATACTTAGGATATTTACCTTTATGTGTTCCTTTTTTGACAACTTCAAATTTTCCTACATTCATACCTCTTACATTCCATGTTCCAATTATTAGTAGATATTTACAGCTATTGCTCCTCATTTTGTTTGTGTTCCATTAACAAATGAAGACCTCTAAAACTCTATGCTATTTGAATCATAATGGTTAACTTTTACTTTGAGGAGACAACTCTTCCCTAGTCATATTTTGAGTGCCTTACAAACTGAGTGGCTCATCTTTTGGCACTGTATCTGACAATATTCTGGTGCTGTTCATCATGTTTCAGTATTCAATATTCTGGGCTATCTGATAGTACTCCACTACTATTAATAAGGTTTTATTTGCAAAGAGTTCATCTCTCCTTCCTAGTCTCTGTTACTCAGGAAGCTCAGCAGAAACCTATCTATCATGGGTGTCCCTTTGCTGCTGACATTTAAATTATTGGTGGCATAGCTTCCAAAATCACATTGACACACAAGCCACCACAGTATGACACACTGAAAAATTGACAGCTGAGTGGTGGATACATGTATTTGTTGTTGTTACTATGCACCATCAAGTCTGTTCTGACTCATAGCTACCCTGTATAGCATTTCCAAGGAGTGGCTGGTGAGTTGGTGAGTTTTACTGCCGATGTTGGGGTTCAAATGGACCTTTTGGTCCAGTGTTTATCCTACAGTACTGCATTATATACCTATATCTATATCCATATATACATCAGAGTCCTGGTATGGCACTGTGGGTTAATGTACTGGACACAAGGTTGGTGGTTCAAACACACCAGCTACTCCTTGGAAACCCTATACAGGGTTGCTTTGGGTCAGAATCAACTCAAAGTCACTTAACAACAACAACAACATCTCTCTCTCTCTCTCTGTCTACCTACATTATCTATCTATCTATCTATCTATCTATCTATCTATCTATCTATCTATCATCTATCTATCATCTATCTATCTATCATCTATCTATCTATCTATCTATCTATCTATCTATCTATCTATCTATCTACCTACCTACCT
>NW_006408520.1:3471882-3480639 GCF_000296735.1 Chrysochloris asiatica
TATCTATCTATCTATCTATCTATCTATCTATCATCTATCTATCTATCTATCTATCTATCTATCTATCTATCTATCTATCTATGTGTGTGTAAATATTAGTAGGAAAATCATCTGCAAAAGACAGGTTAGGTTAGATGATGGCGAGAACAATATGCAAGAAGAAGGAGAGTGGCGGAAGTATAATGAAGATAATGGAAGACACAGGGAGGTATGCATGGTCTAAGGGGGATGAAAGTACATAGTAATATATACATAACCTTGGAACAGCAGTGTTTTCTGCAGTTACATGGATTGAGGCATAGGCTGAATGGGTTGGGGAGGAAGAGTGATAAATAGACATTTATATATCACACAAATATATCAGGATGTGAAAGAGACTATTTGTGCAGGAATATTTACCTTTCCTGTAAAAATAATTATGAGTTTGGTGGAGCATCCAGTGGGCAAATTGATGCAAACTTCCTAGGTATTATGAAACATCTACAGTTAATGAGTTGCTGGATCTAGTGTTTCAGGACCATAGCCTCAGGGGACACCATGGCCAACTGGCATAGAATAGTTCACAAAGACAATGTTCTATATCATGCTTAGGTGGGTAGCATCTGGGGTATTAAATTTTCTTGAGTGGCTGTCTAAGATGCAGCTATTAGCCTCTCTGTGTGTGGAAGAAAGAAGAATGATAATAATTGATGAGGTTTGGAATCAATTAGTCTGATAGACCAATGGAACATGTGAACATCAGTCTCTAAGACTCCAAGACTGGAAACAGATGTTGTCTGGCTACCATTACCAATTGCCTTAAAAGGGATGACAACAGAGAGTGCTGGATATAGTGGGAGAATATGTGGAACAAAACTCAAAATTATTTTGTTCTCTCTCTTCTGCTGGGATCTGGGACTCTACAATTTTAACATAATAAACTTCTCTTTATATTTCTATACATATATATGTTTCTCTGGTCTTCATTTCTCAAAAACCCAGCTGTGAGACTGGGATTCAAGAGAAAAAAATCATAAGGATGAGTATTCTAAATTGGTACTCAAGTCTGACTAATTTTAAAGGTACTGATATAGGGTAGAAGGGAGTTCTGGTGTAGTGCTGTGGATTAATGCACTGGGCTACAAAATCGGTTTGAACCGCAAGTAAGTGGTTCAACGTCACCAGTCTCTCTTTGGAAACTCTGTACAGGGTCACTATGGGTCAGAATCATTTCCACGACACTTAACAACAACAATAGAGGCATGTCTGACTTCCGCTTCGTAGGAATCAGCCTTGGGATGATTTTGAATTTCCCTCTTGTGGGGTCAGAGGAAGTCAGACGTGGTCCCCATTTGGTTTAAACATTTGATGCTGTGAGAAAGATTAATTACAATGGCTCCAGAGCTATGAAAGTGTGAGGTTTTTGGAAGAAAGAAGGAAGGGGAACAGGACAAAATATTCCAGTCTAGGGGAAAGCAACAGCTTGTGGAGTTGCCTGAAGCAATGACAAGCTGGTTAAAAGGGATAGTAGACCCTGGGCCAGAACCTATAGGAATCCAATTTGACTGGATCACAAGGTTATATGCACATGAAAGGAATCAGCCCAAAGGAGAAGTAAAGATTGCACATGAGTGTTTTAAAAGATTTATGTGTTTGCCTCATGGATATTGGTTTCTCCTGTCAATTTATATAAAATAGATATACATGTGTGATAGGAATATTGGTAATTATGACTTCAGAGAACTTGTAAACCTGCCTTCAGCCTATAATTGTTTGATTGATTGATGTTGTTGTTAAGTACCATCAAGATAGTTCTAACCCATAGCGACCCTGTCTGTATAAGGTTTCCAAGGAGCAGTTGGTGAGCTTGAACCACCAACCTTGCAGTTCAAACGACTTTGCAGTCTGACGCATTAGCCCACAGTGCCACAGCAGGATTGGATTTAGTAAAAGAAGAGTTACAATTTGCCCAGAAAAAAATAGCCTTTTAGCTTAAGGCTTTGTAGAGTATGGGGCTTTAGGTGGAATCCTGAGTTCCTCCCAGAACCTTCAGAGTTGTCACATTTGCATTTTAAAAGATATGCAGATTAACCTAGAACTGCTGAATTTACAGGAGATTCAAGTAAAGAAAAAAGGCAGAAATTTGGAATTTTAAGTTTTAGAGGCATCAAGACAAGTTAAGTTGGCTCATCAGAGAAAACCCTCTTTTAGGATTGAACACTAAAGGGAACTGGAGCCTTGTGAGTGGCATTGTGGGAAATGCAGCAATGAAGATGAGGGCTGAGTTTGTACTTGTTCTATTGGCAACCAGTGCTCTTGAGATAAGAGAAACTGGAAGGCTGAGTGGTTTAAAGTTTAGGGAGTTATGTAAACTGCTGAGTCCATGGGCACTGATCTAGTCCATGGAGACCAGAGCTGAGAGTGAGGTTGCCAGCTAGTTTGAAGTGCAGGGAGGTGTGTATGAGTGGCTCAATTTTTAGCTGATACCCACTTAACCTAGCTCGGATAGCTATCGTTTTTTTTGTACTGGACTTTTGCTTATAGATGCAGTTGCAGTTGCTCAAAATGCTCGAAATTCTAACCGGAATGGAAGGATTTTAATATCAAGGAACATGCTTGTCTCCTCAGTGTACTGGGTTGATTTTTTTTCTCTTGTTTGTTTGGCTTGTTGTTGTTAAGTGCCATCAAGTCGGTTCCGGTTCCGACCCATAACAACCCTGTATAGGGTTTCTGAGGAACAGCTGCTAAGCTTGAACTGCCAACCTTGCAGTTCAAATGTCTCTGCAGTCTGGCACATTAACCCACAGCACCACGAGTTTGTTTGGATTGCTGTTGTTGTTGAGTGCCTTGGAGTCCATTCTGACTCATAGTGACCCTGCACAGGGTTTACGAGGCTGCAAATCTTTACTGGAACAGAAAGCCTCATCTTTCTCCCTCAGAACAGCTGGTACTTTCAAATAGCCGATCTTGAGATTAGCAGCACGATTCGTAACCACTACGCTACCAGAGCTCCTTTGTTTGGATGTTGTTGTTGTTAAGTACTGTGGAGTTAGTTCCGACTCATGACTCATAGTGACCCTGCACAGGGTTTCCGAGGCTATAAATCTTTAAGGGAGCAGAACGCCTCATCTTTCTACCGCGGAACCGCTGGTAGTTTCGAACTGCTGATCTTGAGCTTGGCAGCCCGACTCATAACCAGGTAATTTAAACATTGGTTAGCAAAAATAGTGGGGGCTTTAAATTCAGGAAGTGGCTGGCTTACAAGCTTTCATGGGTGTGCTTAGTTTTAGAATGAGGGGACAAGGGAGAACCCCACTGACTACTTTTCGTCTTTTCCAGATGGGTCTCTTGAAAGGGGGTTGGAAGATGAGTCTGACAGGATTTTATGATTTTGGTTGTGTGTAATTAGTAGTAGGACTAATTGTGATGAAACTGTGATTATAGAAGATGTGTAACGAAAGAAGGGAGTAATTATCTTTCATTTCAGGAACAGATGATCCCAGGACTCATAAGAAGAGTGTGAGTGGAGTTTGGGATCCCTGCCTGGAAAAGCAGCCACAGTCTGCTGTGGTGATGGTGGAGAGGTGGTGGCAAAGAAAGTGAGCAATGATGAAATCTTGGCCCATGGACAGAGTGAGGCTGTGTGCTTGGATCAGGAAGCTGGTTTGCAAAATGTGTGCCTTTTGAACATTTAAATGAACATGTATTAAATGTTACCATCAATAATGAATGCTTACAGTTGTTTTGCTTAAGTAATGAATGTTTATAACTGTTTCTCTTAAGTAATAAATGTTTACAGCTGTTTCTCTTCATTTTGAATTGTACCCCATCAGCAAATGAAGGTCAAGAATGCTTTATTCTACTTGCATCATAATGGTAAGCCTCACTTTCAGAAGGCAGCTTTTCCCAAGTCATATTTTGAGTTCTTTCCAACCTGGAGGGCTCATCTTCCAGCACTATTATCTGACAAAATCCTGGTATTCAACGTGTTTCATTATACAAAATTCTGGGGCTGACACTGTTTCACTGTTACTTATGTTTCCAGTGACTAATATTCAGAAATAGTTCATTTCTCCTTCTTCCTAGTCTTTCTTCATTTGGAAACTTAGCTGAAACTTTTCTACTGTGGGTGGCCCTGCTTGTGTTTAAAATACCCATGGCATAGCTTCCAGAATCACAGCAACATGCAAGTCACCACAGTACAACAAACTGCCAGACACGTGGTGGTTATATACACAGTATATATGTATGATGAGGCTTTATACTCCTGTAAAGATTTACAATCTTGGAAACTCTATTCTGGGTCATTATGAATTGGAACTGACTCCATGGCACGCCACCACTACCACCATACATATATAAATTTATATACGTACTCTTGTTGTTGTCAATTATGACCCATAATGTCCTTGTATAGGAGAAGCTGATGAGCTTGAACTGCCGACCTTGCTGTTCAAACCAACTTTGCAGTCCACACATTTACCCGCTGCACCACAACCTGCTGTCCACAACCTACATTTCATAATTATACTTTGTCTTCTTGGGTTGCCCTTCAAATTTTTCTATTCAGCTCTTTTACTTCCTCATTTCTATCATTCACTTTAGCTTCTCTACACTTATGACCCACTTTCAGAGTCTCTTCTGCCATCTGTTTGTTTTTTCTTTCTTTCCTGTCTTTTTCATGACTTTTTGCTTTCTTCCTATATGATGTTCTTTAGGTTATCCCACAAGTGTTTTGGTCTTTAGTCATTAGCTCCTAATGTATCAAATCTATTCCTGAGATTGTCTTTAAATCCAGAGGGTTTGTATTTAAGGTCATAGTTTGGCTCTTGTGGGCTTGTTTTAATTTTCTACAGCTTTATCCTGAACTCGCATATGACCAGTTGGTGGTCTGTTCCAAAGTTGGATCCTGGCCTTGTTTTGGGATGATGACATTGAGCTTCTACATAATCTCTTCCTGTAGATATAGTCTGTTTGATTCCTTTGTATTCCATGTGATAAGGTTCATGTGTATGTCTCCTGTTATGTTGCTTAAAAAAATATATTTGCAATGAGTAAGTCATTGGTCTTGCCAAATTCTATCATGTGACCTCTAGCATCGTTTCTATCACTGAGGGCTTATTTTCCACACTTTTGTTTCCTCGTTATTTGACTTTTGTCAATCATCAATTATCAATGCATCTTGATTGCATTTTGATCAATTTCTGTCTGAAGACATTGGTAGAATTCTTCAATTTATCATCACTGGCTTTAGTGGTTGATTTGTAAATGTGAATAATAGTAATATAAACTAGCCTTCCTTGTAGGCATGTGGAAATTGCCCTATGCTCTTTTTGATGCTAAATAAGATATCATTCTCTTTGGTTCAGTGTTTTCAGCATAGTAAATCATATAACTGTCTGATTTTAAATGGCATTATCAGTTCATTTCAGCTCACTAATGCCTAGGCTATCTTTCTTTATGTGTTGCATTTCATTTTGACAACTTCCAATTTTCCTACATTGATATTTCATACAGTCCATGTTCTGATTACTAATGGATGTTTGAAGCTGTTTCTTTTCATTGTGATTTGTACCTGTCAACAAATGAAGGTTCCTGAAAGCTTTGTTCCATTCACAGCACTATGGTCAACTCGATTTTGAGAATGTAGCTCTTCCCCAATTGTATTTTGAGTGTCTTCCAAACTGAGGGTCTCATATGTCAGCACTGTATCTGACAATGTTCCACTGCTATTCATAAAATTCTCATTGGCTAACCATTCAGAAATGGTCTGCCCCTCCTTCTTATTAGTCAGTCTTTGTCTGGAAGCTCTACTGAAACCTATCCACCATGAATGACCCTGCTGGCATTTAAAATGGTGGCATATCTTCTAGCATCACAACAAAATGCAAGCCAGCTCAGTACAACAAATTGTCATAGGAATAATGGATACATACACACACACACATATATATTTTATATACACATACACATATATATTTAAGCACACACATACATATAAAGGAACTCTGGTAGTTTAGTGGTTACAAGTTGGGCTGCTAACCTCAAGGTCAGCAGTTTGAAATTACCAGCAGTTCCCAGGGGGAAAGATGAGGCTTTCTGCTCCCATAAAAATTTACAGAAACCCTGTACAGCATCACTATGAGTCAGAACTGACTTCACAACATCTCACCACCACTTCCTGAGTGTTGATAGTAGATCCAAGCAAAATGAAATTTTTGACAACCTCAGTCCGTTCTCCATTTATCATGATTTTATTTACTACTCTAGTTGTGAGGACTTTTGTTTTCTTTACATCGAGGTGCATTCCATACTGAAGGCTGTGGTCTTTGATCTTCATTAATAAGCATTTCAAGTCCTCTTCACTTTCAGCTAGCAAGATGTATCATCTACATATCACAGGTGGAGGATTGTTGAAACATAGCAATGATTGCAAGGATAGTGTTGCATCAGGTTGCATTTTGTTTTGTTTTACATATGAGTAGGAACCAACTGGATGCCACCTAACAACAGCAAAAGAAGTCTAACTTGTATTTTCGGAATTGTTAAATTGTCCTGCCAAAGATATGCTGTGGAAGTCTTGAAAATATTTCTAGTAGCTATATCCTAGAGCATATTTTCTTTCTTTAAAGAGGTTGCTGTAACAGGTGTGATGTCTGGTCTTCATATGATAATGAAAAGTTTTCCATTATACAAAATTCTCTGAAGTTGTTTTAGTTACTAAAAGTTTGTATACATGTGAACCTGACAGTAGTGTGTGCTTGTGAGTGTGATGTATTATGGAGTACCTATGTTTATACATAATCAGGTACATAGTGAAGAGTTAAACAGAGCCATATTTTGTTTCACTTACACTGAAATGCATTTAAAATCCTGTTTCAGGTAAAAATTTCTGGTCATTGTCTATTTGTTTCTTCCATTTTTCCACAAACTTTTTTTGTTTTTCAAGTTTTTATTGTGAACTAAGTGATAATTTACATGGGAGAACATTGGTTTTACCCATCGTTTCATTGCAACGATTACAATCTCCTCCATGCATCATCATTCAACAGTATTTGCTTCTATTCCCTCAGTTTGCTTGTTTGTTTGTTTGTTTGTTTGTGGGGAGGGATATAGACAAAAACACTCAAGAATATATAATTATTTAAACAACCAAAGGGCACATTCTGCAAGCCTGCCTCCTAGCCACCAACTCAACCTTTTCCTTTCCGTGAGTCTAGAGATCTTAGCTTCTCTATCTCTCCATGTCCTCATCTCTGCCTCCATCTCTGGTGTCACTGCTTCTCTGGATAGGATCCCAAATTACACTCATGCTCTTCTCCCTTGATGGTCCTAGGGTCCTCTGTTGCTGAAATGTAAGATTAACTACTCCCCATTTTTTGTTACAAAACTTCTACCTTTACAGTTGTAACAGTTGCAATTAGTCATGATAACAATTACTCTCTATTGAATCATAAGAATCTTATTCCCATCTTCTTTCACCAGATCCATCTAGACAAGATGATGAAAACTATTCAGTGGGGATTCCACCTTCGCCCGCACACTCTGAAACTAAACTCCCTCTTGGAAATCTGTAAGACAGTCACTTCATGCCTTTATAGCTTCCCCCTCCCCCACAACCCCATTTTAGGTAGCCAATGTCTAAGTTGCCCATTGATGTTGTCTACTTTTAACCCAGATTTTCCCATTTTTATCTCATCTTATCTTTTTAGACATGTGATAATTGGTCCGGTGACATTCTGGAATCTATTTTTCTCAAGTAGTTTGTAGGTTAGGTAACTGTGTTTGAGGGAAAGGTTTGACCTTTGGGTATTATATCAGTAGAGTGGAGAGGTATGTGCATTTTGAACTCTCTTCCCTCAAAATGCTATTATGTGTTCGACATGAGAAATACTTAATTACATTCCTTGAATTATAATAATGTAATTTTGAAAAGCTTAGGTGTTTGATGGTTTTTAGGACAGGCACCCATACATCTAATATAATGTGGTCAGATCTCCTTGGGTGCTATTTTGATCATAAGGCGTAAGGTCCAGGAACCAATGGAGGATAGAAATATTTACAAATGAGTTCCCAAGGACCGGTATTTATGAGATGGCTCTGAAGGATACACTGGTTAGTTTACTCTCTCTGTGTCTGCTGATACTGTGCCTTCTGCTCATTTTGATGTTTGGTTACAGAATGTACTTACCTGAAAGAATAGTATCAGGGATGGATTACCCAGTTAGCAAAATAAATACAGATTTATTAGTGCTTACTTACTAACTGTAATGAACAATTTCACATAGGCTTTACTACATCAAAGATGCAGTGAAACACATTTCTCACACAATCTTGAAGATGAACAAAGACATTTAAGTTGAGAGCATTCACTAGCTAGCATATCTTGGTTGATATCCCCCAAACCTTATTATCAGGACAAAAGTCTCAGGGAATATTCTCAGGGCTTCAGTGGTCTAGTTAGTCTAAGAACTACTGAGATCAAAGAACAAACATTCAAAGCATAGCGCTTCTATGACACACCAGATATTCTGCTTCATTTGATGGTGGGATCCTTGGCCATCTCTGTTCGAGTCTGCTCATTAACAATTCTTTCAAACAAATATCTGGAGAGTATTTACCATAATGTTTACCTCACATCAGTCTTTACTGTTTCAGAAATATATACGATCCTTAGATATGATGGACCAAAGCTAAGAAGTGAGGCAGGAAGAAGAAACATTAAATAACCTGTTTTCTGTTTTATTTATTACATTAACAGCCAAAGTGACAGAACTT
>NW_006408520.1:3481564-3482442 GCF_000296735.1 Chrysochloris asiatica
CCACACTACTGACCAACCTTGTCTCCACCCAGGTTCATAGGAGTCTATTGAACATTGTAGGGCTTAGCTCGCAGCTTCATTGCTGTTTTTCCTTCACTTCCCCTTATTGGTGACAAACGTGGTCACCAATCAAAGTGCATGTCTGCTCCTGTATTTCCAATGATTCTTAGTCTTGGAAGGGGGTTTGCCCTGAGGAGACCCAACCACTTGCTTTGATGTCTCCTGGGCAAGAAACATGCTTGTTCTTGGAGCAAACAGTAGGACTGCCTATATTGTTTTGTATTTTACCTGTTGGTCTGTCTTTCAAGAAGTATCTTCTGTTCTTCTAGTCACTCCAGGTTGGTCTGTTTGTCCTTTCAAGTGGAAATTTTCCACCTCAGAAGATTCTGGGTGAGGTTCAGGATTCCACCTATGGTCTTATGTAATGTAAAGGCTCCACAGGAAGCCTCCCTCACTGTGTACATTGTAGCCCCATTTTAGGTGTTCCAATCAGTTATAGGCAGAAAACAGACTTACAAACTTTCTGTGGTGATATTTTGCCTATTCCTTTCTCTCCCCCTCAATTTTATAATGGTATGCCAGGAAACTAAGATTCAAAAGACAGCCAAGCTTCTTAACATTATTTCCCCCATTTTGCCGTTTCCAACCATGCCTTAATCCCTAGATCCCAGAGTCCTGTTGTGCCAAGGTTGTGCATACATCATTATTTACCTCTGTCCCACTTAGCCCATGCAAACCTGCTTAACTGTTCTCTCATCCACCTTGTTCTTCCATTCCCTTCCCCCTTCTTATGTATTGCCTCCCTCCCCAGCACCCAAACTATACTGTGTCTTTTCCGTACACTGTGCTCCACCTTTCCCTCTCTCCCCTCACCCTGC
>NW_006408520.1:3482857-3483807 GCF_000296735.1 Chrysochloris asiatica
GTGAGATGATTGTTGTTGTTTTGATTTGCATCTCTCTAATGGCTAGTGATTGTGAACATTTCTTCATATGTTTGCTGGCTGCCTGGAGCTCCTCCTTGGTGAAGTGTCTGTTCATGTCCTGTGCCCATTTGTTATTGAATTATTTGTCTTTTTCTAGTAGACGTGTTATAGTTTCCTATATATTTTAGAAATGAGCTCCTTGTCTGATTTGTTGTTGCAAAAGATTTTTTCCTATTCTGTGTGTTCCCTTTTTACTCTTCTGGTGAAGTCTTTTGATGCACATAAGTTTTTTAAGATTTAGTATGTCCCACTCATCTATTGTGTCTACTTTTGTTTGTGTAGTTTTCAAAATATTTGTTAGTCTGTGTATTTCCTGAATTAGTGCACTCACATTTGTCCCTATTTTTTCATTGGTGGCCTTCATAATTGGGATTCACATTTAGGTCTTTAATCCATGCTGAGTTTGTTTTTGTATAAGGCATGAGGTAAAGGTTTTGTTTCAATCTTTTGCATATCGTTTTCTAGTTCTGCCAGCACCATCTGTTGAAGAGACTATCACCTCCCCATGAAATATATGTATGGACTTTGTAAAAAATCAGTTGGCTGTATGTGGATTGGTTAATTTCTGGATTCTCAATTCTGTTCCATTGATCAATGTATCTTTCATTGTAGAAGTACCAAGCTGTTGTGACCACTGT
This sequence comes from Chrysochloris asiatica, assembly GCF_000296735.1. Taxonomy (NCBI): domain Eukaryota; kingdom Metazoa; phylum Chordata; class Mammalia; order Afrosoricida; family Chrysochloridae; genus Chrysochloris; species Chrysochloris asiatica. The sequence goes on from NW_006408520.1 coordinate 3,483,556, forward strand.
AGCTGTGTAATAAATATTTAAGATCGGTGAGTGAACAGTTTGCAACCTTATTCTTTTTAAGGACTGTTTTGCTTATCCTGGGTCTCTTTCCTTTCCATATAACGTTTGTAAATTTTTTTTCCATCTCTTTGAAGAATGTCATTGAAATCAGGATTGGGATTGCATTATATATGTAAATTGCTTTGGGCAGTATTGACATTTTCACAATGTTAAGAATTCCTATCCAGGAGCATGGTACATTCTTCCATTTTT
>NW_006408520.1:3488441-3489967 GCF_000296735.1 Chrysochloris asiatica
CACACTCCTTTTTGTTTTTTATTGCAATTAGGTTGGCATATTTTTTGCCTTCCTTTGACTTATAATCAGTGTTTGTCTTTGTGTCCCTTGCAGACAGAATATTGAAGGATCTTGTTTTCTCATCCATTCTTCCACCCTCCGTCTCTTAACTGGTGCATTAATCCATTTACATTCAGTGTAATTATCGGTAGGTGTAGATTAATTGCTTCAATTATGTTTGTTTTTGTTTGTTGTTGCTGCTTTCTTTGTTCTGTGTGTATACCTTTGCTGAGTTCATGCCTTTTGTGTTCTTTCTTGTGAGTTTCCTCATAGTTTTAATGTTTCCATGTTCTTGGGTTTTCATTTTCTTTTTATGTTGTGTAGTGTTAATTTTCTTTGAGGTTACATTATATTCCATTAGCTTTTCTCTCCATTTAGTGCAGTCTATTTCATCCTGTATTCTACCTGACCTTCTCATCATCTGAATCTCTGTACCTACATGTTTATCTTCTTTTACATTGTAATTGTTTTGATCTTCTAGACTGACCTCCTAGATTCTCTGAGTTTTTTCTTATAATTTTGTTCAGTTCTCAACTTTTCCATCTGTGGATTTCATTTTGGGAAGTGCTGCCATGTATATCAAGCTCTGGTTGTTTTCTGCTCTTCTTGGTTTTCAGTCCACAGAACTCCCTTTAGGATGTTTTGTAGTGCAGGGTTGACTCTGGCAATTTCCCTTAGCTTTTGTTTATCCTGGAATATTTTTATTGTACCGTCATATTTGAATCATAACTTTGCTGGATAAAGGATTCTTAGCTGACAATATTTTTATTTCAAGGTTTTATATATGTCTTCCTATTGCCTTCTTGCTTGCATGGTTTCTGCTGAGAAATCCAAGATTAATCTGACTTGCTTGCCTTTGTATGTAACAATTCTCTTTTCCCTAGCTGCTTTCAGAATTCTGTCCTTTTCTTTGATTTTGGAGAGCTTGTTAATGTATGTCTCTGTCATTTTCTTTTGGGGTCTATCCTTCCTGGGGTTCATTGAGCTTCTTGAATGTTTATCTTTTTATTTTTCAGGATGTTTGATAAATATTGTTCCAGAAGTTCTTCAATGGTTTTTTCTGTGTATTTGTGTGATTCTTCCTGTTCTGGAAAGTCAATAATTCTTAAGTGATTCCTCTTCGTGTTTTCCAACATGAATCTTAGACCTTCTTCAGATTTTTTTTTATTGCTCTTCTATTTTAATTGCATTAAGTGATTTGTCTTCCAGCTCACTGGTTCTACCTTTCATCTCTTCAATTCTACTCCTTTTCCCTTTCAGTTTATTGTTTATTTCTGATATTCTATTAATGATCATTTGGACCTCTTTCTGTAGGTTTTGAATTGTTTCCAATGCTGTATCTATTTTATTTGATTGTTCCTGTAGTGCTTTCCTGACTTCTTTCTTATTTTTTCTCAACTCCATTGTAAATTGTTTTGAAACATTTTATAATCATTTTTCTATATTACTTGTCAGGCATTTCCAAGGCCTGCCCTCCTTCCAGAATG
>NW_006408520.1:3491007-3501460 GCF_000296735.1 Chrysochloris asiatica
TTCTGAGTTTTGGAGCTCTGCCCTGAACCCACTTCACCTGGTATTCTGTGGTATTGCTGATAGCTAACTTCACTGCAAGTCTGCCCTATTCACCATCAAGCCCCGCCCATAGAACTTCTTTTTTAAAATAATAATTTATTGAGTTATTGGTGAGAGTTAACATAGCACGTTATGTTCCCTTGGTCAATTGCCCCACAAATTGTTCAATTACTTCAGTTACATTTTTCACATTGTATCAACATTATCATTAATTGTGTTCTTGTTGCTCCATCTCAAGTATTCTAGTTGACCTGACTCCTTATCTTCACTCTTTTGCCTTGTATTAAATGTTGGCCCTTTGGAGTCATAGAACTATTTTTTGAGTAGAACACCAACCAGTCTAATGGGTGGTGGTGGTGGTAGTTGTTGTGTGCCATTGAGTTGGTTCTGACTCATAGCAACCCTATGTAGGGTTTCTGAGGCTGTCAGTCTTTATGGGATCAGAAAGCCTCATCTTTCTCCTGTGGAGTGACTGGTAGATTGGAACTACTGACCTTTCAGGTAGCAGCCAAGCTGATAACCCACTATGCTACAAGGTACTTAATCTAATGAGTAATGTTCTTTATTTTATGTCGCTCTGCTTTCTAGTAGGAGATGTTCTCAGAAAAGTTTTACTGCCAAGGTTTAAAGAAGTTATCAGGACAAAAGTCTCAGGGAGTATTCTCAGGACTTTGGTGGTCTAGTTAGTCTATCCTTTTTACAATAATTCAAGTTTTGTTCTGTATTTCTTTCCATAATAACCAAGATAATATACTTTGCCTAAATCAGATCAGTCAACCATGTTAGTCAGATTACTTAATGGTGTTAGTGGGTGCAATTTAGTTTGGGTCTCAGAAAAGTTGTGGTCATAGGGTCATAGCTTGTATAAGAAAAATTCTTAAGTGAGCAATTTCGTAAACAGTAAGACAGAAAATAGAACTGGGGATTCTAATTTTGCTTCATCTGAACTCAGATGTAAAGGGCCATTCTGGAACAATTTCTAGAAAGTCAGTAGAAATGCTAAAGTGAAAAAAAAAAATACAAAACCTTTTCAAATTTACAAACTTTTGAGCTATTTCAGGAAGCCTGGAAGGCCTTGGTATGTTGTTTTTATGTGTTGTTGGTCAGTTCTGATTCATAGAAACAGATGTACAACAGAGTTAAACACTGACCCGTCCTGCACTGTCCTCACAATTATTATACTGTTTGAGCCCATTATTGCTGCAGTGTGTCAATCCATCTCATTGGATGTCTTACTCTTTTTTGTGGACCCTCCATTTACCAAGCATGATGTCCTTCTTCAGGGATTGGTCCCTCCTGATAATGTCTGAAGATGAGAGAGGAAGTCCCACCACCCTGGTTTCTAAGGATTATTCTCATTGTACTTCTTCCAATATAGCTTTGTTTGTTCTTCTTGCAGTCTATGATACCTTTAATATTCTTTTTCAACACCATAAATAAAAAGCATGAATTCTTCTAAGGTCTTCCTTATTCATTGTCCAACATTCACATGCATATAAGGTTATTAAAAACACAATTCAGAATTTGATTCAGAAGAGAATTCACCAGACAGGAGACAGAAACCCTGTTCATACAGCCCAGCCATAACCAGACCTTCTGTTGCTCCAACCACTGGCCAAGAGCCAATGCCAGGGCCTATACCACCTGACCAATGATAGAAACCAACACTAGGCAAACCTATCCTAAACTGAGGTGTATAAATGGTGAGCAAAACAGTGTATATGCTTTAATTCTTTAACTACACCTACAGGAGACACTGGTAGCATAGTGGTTACAAATCGGGCTGTGAACTTCAAGGTCAGCAGTTTAAAACTACCAGCTGCTCCGAAGGAGAAAGATGAGGCTTTCTCCTCCCGTAAAGATTTAGAATCTCGGAAACCCTGTTCAGGGTCGCTATGGGTCGGAACCGACTCGACGACACTTAACAACAACAACACAGGAGACACACAGCGACATACAATCATCCATTAAATAAAAATACAAAAAAACCCACAATACCTTAGAGACAACAGACAATTTAGCTCACAGGAGTCCTGGTGTGGCACTGTGGGCTAATGCACCAGACTGCAAAGTTGTTTGAACTGCAAGGTTAGCAGTTCAAACTCACCAGCTGCTCCTCGGAAACCCTATACATGGTCACTAAGGGTCGGAACTGACTCGACGGCACTTCACAACAACAACAACAAAGAAACAAGACAGAATGACAAACAAATGACTGAGATGCAAAGCCAGAAAATATTTCTGAAGAAAGGTTATAGAACTAACTGAAAAAGAGTTCAAAAGAGTGATATTTAGGTACCTTCAATGAACTGGCAGATGATTGAGGAAAGCAAGAACAACAGAAAAAAATTAGAAGAATTCAGGAAAACACTACAAGAACAAACAGAAAAAATAAATGCAAAATTTGAAATAATATAAAATCTGCAATTAAAAACCCAAAAGATTAATACTAAGATTTCAGAAATGGACAATGCATTGAAAGGGCAATGGATTCAAAGCAATGGAAGCAAGAATTAGTGAGCTTCAATACCAGTACATTAGAAGAATAATCAGAAAAAAAAAAAGATGAAAATTTTTTTTTTTTAAAAAAAGCTAAATGTGGACACCATGAAGAGAAACAACTTACAGGTGATTAGAATTCCAGAACACAAAGACACTATAAATATCACAGAGAAAATTGTCAAAGAGTTGTTGGAAGAAAACTTCCCTAATATCTCTAAAGACAAGATGGTAAGCCTACAAGAAGCTTAACAAACCCCAAACAGTATAAATCACAAAAGAAAATCACCAAGACATATCATAATCAAACTCCAAAACCAAAGAGAAAGAAAAAACTCCGAGGGCAGCTTGGGAGAAACAAAAATTTGTCTATAAAGGAGAACCATTAAGACTAAGCTTATTATCAGCAGAGACCATGCATTGCAAGAAGGCAATGGCAATGGGATGACATATATAAAACTCTAAAGGAAAAAAAAAAAAAAATTGCCAACCAAGAATCATATATCCAGCAAAACTGTCTCTCATATATGATGGCAAAATAAGGACATTTCCTGATGAACAGGAATTAAAGGAATTTGTAACAACCAGATCAACTTTATAAAAAATTCTAGTCGGTGTTCTTTAGACTGAGAACCAAAAAAAGCAGACAATAACCTAAGGCTACCTACATGACACCACTACCTGGAACTCAGCCCAGATACTGAAAACAGGGAACCGGAGATATCAATTTATAATGAAGTCAACTACTAAGCAGAAAGAGGGAATATTGATACAGAATTTCCAAATTGCAAGGAAATCAAGTCGATTTTAAGAAAAATTTGACTGCTTTAAGTAGGGAAAAATAACAAATTAGGGTAACCTCAAAGAAAATTAATATACATGCACATTCAAAATAAGAAAATCAGAAAGGCTTAGTAAACATTAACACAACAGAAGTGATGATATAAAGAAAACCCACAAACTAAATAAACCCATTGCAGAAAATTATGTGGAGCAAAGAAACCAGTAGCACTACACCCAAAAATAAATAAATGAAAACAAAAAGACATACAACAAAATTACAGCATTCAATTAAGACTTCTTGATAATTACACTGACTGTAAATGGATTAAATGCACCAGTCAATAGACAGAAAGAACAGCATGGATAAGAAAACAGGATCCTTCAATATACTGTCTTTAAGAGATATGTCAAGATGACAGTCTAAAAGCCCATCAGCAAAAGGAAGGTTTAACAAACTTTGGTACTATACACAACGGAATTATGAAACATTGAAGAATAACAATCTGCAAAACACCTAAGAACATGGATGAACCTGGAGAACATTATACTGAGTAAAATTAGTAAATCATGAAAGGACAAATAGTATAGAAGACCAATGTTGTAAAAAGTTAAGATAAGGTTTTCTTAACAAAAGAAATAATCTATGATGGTTACAGAGTGAGAGAGAAGGGAAAATTATTCACGGGCTAGAAGGTAGACACAAGTTCACGTGGATGACAGGTCACAAAAAGAGGGAGGTTAGCAGAGAAATGATGAAGGTATCGTGAAACAAAGGAAAAGATGCAATAGTAAAACTGAATAACCATAACAAATAACTGCTGGTACATGGAGGGGATTGCAATCATTGTAATGCAGCGAAGTATATGATTTGATGAATGTAAAATTGATGATCCTTTCTGTTAATTTTCAGCCAATTCATAAGTTTTTTGTGTGTGTGTTTCTTTAAAGACCAATTTATATAGGATCCAACTGACAACAGAAACATAAAATGTTTGATAGGAACCTTAGGGGGCAATGAGTTTATATTCATGTGTGAACTATCTCTCAAAAAAGTAGGGCAAGAATTGTACAACTCAAAGAATGCAATAAATGTTGCTAAATTGTACATGTAGAAATTGTTGAATCCGCATATGTTTTGCTCTGTATATTCTTGACAACAACATCTAATCAAATACAATTTAAGAAAAAAAGAAAAGAAAGTGTCACGGACTGCAAGAAGACCAAACAAATCTGTTTTGGAAGAGGAGCCAGAATGCTTCTTTGAATTGAGATTAGTGTGGTTTTATCTCTTGCACTATGACCAGGATCACATCTGACATTAGACACCTTGTCTCTTTAGTCTTAAATCGAAACTATTCCTCTAAATTTCTCTGTATTTCATGACCTTATATTTGTATAGAATTCAGGTCAATTTTGTAGAATGCCCTTCAATTTGGATTTTTCTTATGTTTCCACATAGATATGTTTTCAGGAGGGACCATCCTCTGGAGAAGGGCATCATAGTTGTTATGTGGAAAAGCAATGGAAATGAAGACCCACAGTGAGATGGATTGATACTATTGATACTGCCATAGCAACAATGAACTCAAATAACAATTGTGAGGATTGTACAAGACCAGTGATTTTTTTTTCTGCTGTGAATACAGTTTCTGTGATTCAGAGCTAACTTGATGGCACTTAACAAAAACAAGAAATTTGTTCTGAGATTATCTAATAGTTGACATTAAGAAACTTTCAATGGGAGTTACAACTGCTGTTTCATTTGATGATTTTCACTGGCTCTTTCACTGGCAATAAACCTTACATGTTTATTATTCCTTCTGTATTCCATGGCGTATTGGGTAGACTGTCAATCAAGGTGTGTTCCATATTTATATCCTAATTCTAACAAGGGAACATGGCCCAAGGTATAAAACTTCCTAGGATTGTAATGCATTTATTTTTTGAGTTAGTTTCAATTGATACAAATAAGATAAAAAATTCACAGATATTCTTCACCCAGATTTGCCAAAGGTATCACACATAAATACCCATTCATTCTCTGTGTGCAGATATTGATTTTGGAGGGAAACACTTTGTAGTTAGTTACAGACATGTTTATATTTCTGTGTAGATTTCTGGAAAAAAGTATTGTTATATATAAACACAAAATATTAAAAAATCAGACAAATAACAGCTATATCTTACTGTCATTTACAGATCTTATTCAAATCTCACCAATTATTTCAGAGCTCAATTCAGGGTCACTTATGACATTAGATGTCTTGTTTCTTTTAGTCTTAAATCTGAAACCATTCCTCTAAGTTTCTCTGCATTTCATGACCTTATATTTGTAAAAAATTCTGGTCAATTCTTTTGTAGAGTGCCCTTCAATTTTTTTTTTTTTTTTTTTTTTTTTTTTTTTATATTTCCCAATAAATAGATGCAAGTTATGTATATTTGACAGGAATACTAAAGAAGTGATTCAGTTTCATTTCCAATCCATCATCTCAGGAACAGTTACTAGTGTCATGGATTGAACTGTGTAATCTGCCCCCTCCCCTCCCCCCAAAAAAAGTATGTGTCCCCTTGATTGAGCCATGATTCTCAGTGGCTTGACAGTTATGTAATGTGGTGGTTATGATATGATTTCTCATGTTGTAATCTGGGTTGACCTCGATAACTATAATTCCATCATAGGGAGTTTTCTAGGGGTGTAGTTTTCAACAAAATGATGTAGCAAACTCTTCATGTCTCTTCTAACCATAGTCTCTGTAACTCCCACCAAACTATGATGCTTCTGGGTAAGAAAAGGTGGGGAAAGATACTGATGTGATTTAGTTATGAGTAATGGTTAACATGACTAATTGTGATTGCTCAATTTTGCCATCCTGCAGTGTATAAAATGAGTCATGTCAGCAGCAGAAGGGGCATCTCACTACCATCAAAGAAGAAGAGTCAGGAGTGAAGCATGTCCTTTGGACACTCCGATCCCTGCACATTGAACTTCCTCAACTCAGGAACAGACACCAGAGGAATAGCAGATAAGCAGCAGCAACAGAACCAAGAGCTAGAGCACAGGGCAGAGCAGTGGGATTTCCAGAACATAGAACACATAAAGCTGAATGATTTGGGGTAGGAGGTTTTCTTGCAGATTGGGGTGCCTCCAGGCACCTAATTGTATGAGCTAGGTTTGGTCACCTACAGAGCTATAGTCCAGTGCCTTTCGGCTAAGGATTGTAGTGGAGTGGTGTACTCACTCTGTGGGCATTTATCAGCATTCAAAAAGAGCTTTGTAGCATTGCCACAGCAGGGCAGGGACCAGACCAATGGATGGAGGACCAGAGCAGGGACCAGACCAATGGGTGGAGGACCAGAGAGAGGTCTGACTGTGGGCAGGGTAGAGAAGAGGCTGTTCTGACTGGAAACATTTCTATCCTTAATTGTAATTGAAGAGTTCCTTAATAATCCCCTCAACTGCAAGCATGGTGTCTGATTTTTGTGTGGACTATAGCAATGAATTTTCCAGCCCAGCTGAGGAGACAGTGCTGTGGAAGGGATGGTTGGTATTATTTATTTATTTGCAAACACATTTTATACTAAAGAGAGGAAAGCAGAGAGATGTGGAAAAAGAAGGAGAAACCTATTGCTGCCAAGAAAAAAGATACAGGAGTGCAGTGTGCCCTTTGGACTTGGGGGTCCATGCATTGTGAAGCTCCTAGGTCCAGGTGAAGATTAACACCAAGATGTATGGATATCTCCAAGAACTTTCCTTTATGTTGTATTTTAGATCTTTGTGGAGAGAGTAATCTCTATAGCAAACTCTTCCTACACCTTTCTCCAGATTCCAGCAAGTAGTAGCCAAGTCTTTTACCATCAGCTTCCTAATTTGAGGCTGGCCTGGCCATTGCTCTAGCTTCTGCTATTTCCAGTAGATCTCCAGAATGAATTTCTGAAAAAATAACTAATATAAGTCAAAATCATACTTTTATTTCTTTTTTGTCTTTATTGGAATGAATTGCAATTGTTTTAAATAAGTGTGATAAATATATGGTTAACTAAAATTCCATTTTGCTTGACTGAAGTTACCTAAATATTAGATGCAAATGAAAATAATTGTATGAGCTATTCACTATCTGGATAATACACTGCTATAGTAATTTTTAGTGGTTTAATTTGATTCAAAACTATCTATTAACTAAACATATAATATGTCTATATCCTTTATTGAATGTATGCTACTGAAAATAAATTAAACTAAGTTAACATCCATAGATAAAATCAGGTTTAACAGACTTGAATGCAATATAGAGATAATGGATGCATTGAACCTTTATGAATGTCATCATAACTGAAAGGATAATATGATATCTTAAGCAAACTCTAAGATGAGTCAGTCAGTTCTACCTAAACTGAAGTGCAGAGAAATGATCTAAGCTTCCTCATTTTAATTTGAACCATTAGGGTAGTCTTTTGCTTTGCAGAGTACATAGATACTACATTTCCCTCAGGTGATCTGTCTTCATTTCAAGCTCCACTCAAATCCCTTTAGCACTTATGGCTGTTAAGGCAAATGTTGACTACCTTAATCCGCTATCAAAACCGATTAGAGAGGACAGGTACAGAGACCTTGGATAGAAAATACATAAAGGTAGAAGAGTTCATTATGGAAATCAAAATGCAAATAAAAGTTAACATTTAATCTAAATGAACTTGCAATGCTGTCACTAACTGCACTACTAAAGGAGCAAGTTGGTCCAACCCTAACTTTAACACTAATCATGTAGCAACGATCAGCATGAATCCAAATCCCACCTGAAAACTGGTCTACACTTCACCTTCCCACATCTCTAAGATTCCCACTACCAGCTGATTTTCTGGCACTTCGTCTTTTATTCTAACTACCCAGAGGCCACTTGTTGTAAAGTTTTCAAGTACCAGCCAAATACTCAAGAGTTCGTGCAACATTCTGCATTCTATTTAGACTAGCCAGTCCTCCCTGCACACCTCCTCCCCAAACTTTCTGTAGCCCCTAGAGTTAGGTCACAAGTTAAAAGGACTCTGTTCTTCTTCATTGACTGTCAATACAGTCTTTCTCTGGTAAAATTGTCTTCACCATCCTCTTCTTCAACTGACTGCACAGTCTTCTGTCCACTAGTCACCCAAAGTCTGTTACTAATGAATTAGGACTCTGTCCTTACCCTACTAATATCTGTGCAATCATCCTCTGAATTAAACATTCCAAGATAAGTCAGAATCTTATGGTCCCCTGTGGGTTTATGAATTCACTGTAACGGCTCACACAATTACTATTACTAGAGTTACCAACTTACTATAACAGAAACAATGCAAGCAAAGAGACAACAACAAAGTATGAACAAGTTCCAGTGTGGAATCTTCATTGTTTCCAGGGACTTGCCATGTTCTCCCTTTCATGGATGCTTTCGCCAATCCAGAAGATACCAAAGACGAAGCTAAAAAGTCCAGGTTCTCTTAGTCATTGGGGCCTCAAAAAATAAGCATAACTGGGTCCTTAATTATTTTCAATTCAATCAATGAATATGAATGACTGCCCCACTCCCCATCCCTTCTTGAAGGTAGATGACCAATGTGGTGCCTGTCTACTTCCTCCTTGGAAAGCAGAATGCCTTAACTGCTCAGGTTATTCCAAGGGCTATTTTTAGAAAACAGAGGCAAAGGCAAACCACCTTCATTCCACATAGAACATTTCAGGAAGGCAGCCATATAAAAATCACTAAACAAAGATCCATTATTATTATTATTATTATTTATTGTGACTGGAGTGATAGTTTACATGGGAGAACATTGGCTTTACACCATCATTTCACTGCAATGATTACAGTCTCCTCAGTGTATTGTCATTCAACAATATTTGCTTCCATTCCCTGTTTTTCTATCTTTTTTGGGGATTTGGGGTAGGGAGATGTACACAAAAATACTCAGGAATATATAATAATTTAAACAACCTAAGGGCACATTTTGCAAGCCTGCCTTTTGGTCACCAGCACCCAGTCCCTCTTTTTCGAAGAGTCTAGAGTCCTCAGTTGCTCCCTCTCTTCACGTCCCTATCTCTGCCTCCATCTCTGGTGTTGACACACTGCTTCTCTGAATAGGGTCCCACATTCTTCTTGTGCTCTTCTCCCTTGATGGTCCTTGGGTCCTCTGTTTCTGGACTGTAAGATTAACTACTTCCCCACTTTCGTTACAAAGCTTCTACCTTTACAGTTGTGACAGTTGCAATTAGTCATGGTAACAATTACTCACTATTGAATCATAAGAATTTTATCCCCATCTCCTTTTATCAGACCCATCTAGACAAGATGAAAACTATTCAGTGGGACTCTATCTTCCTCTGCACACTCTTAAAATAAACTCTCTCTTGAAAACTTGTAAGCTAGTCACTTTGTGCCTTTTTTGCCCCCTCATTTTAGGTAGCCAATGTCTAAATTGTAGATTCACAATGTTCTATTGCTTCATCTGCAATACCAGTCTCTTTTTTTTTTTCTTTTTCAGAACTTTTTTTTAACTTTTTATTGTGAATTGAGTGAAGGTTTACTTAGCAAATCATCAGTTTTACATTCAACAAATCACTTCGCTACATTATGTGATTAAAATCCCCTCCATGCACCAACAGTTAAGAGCATTTACCTCTATTCACTTCAAACACTGCATTCCTCCCTGTGTCTCCTGTTGTTATTAAGTTCCATGGAGTCATTTCCAGGTCATAGTGAGCTTGCACAGGGTTTCTGAGGCTGTAAATCTTTTATGAGAGCAGAAAGCCTCTTCTTTCCCCTGCAGAATGGCTAGTAGTTTCAAACTGCTGACCTTGAGGTTAGCAGCCCGATTCATAACCACTACACTACTGCCACCCCATATTTCCTCTGCCAACCTCACTGTGGTTGTATATTGTCTGCTCTGTCACCCATGTGAATGTGTGTTTTCCCTCTAGCACATGTATCATTTCCTTCTCCCCTAAAAAAAATCATAGATTATTTCTTTAAACAAAACAAAAAACAAAGCAAAGAATCAACAACAATAGTAACAACAAAAAAACCACACAGGGATATATAAAAAGGCACATACTGGAGACCAGTCTCCTGGTCACGAGTACACATCCTTTTTCTTTCCATGA
>NW_006408520.1:3501965-3505688 GCF_000296735.1 Chrysochloris asiatica
AGGTCAAGTTCATAAAATTGGAGCAATTTACACTTGCTTCCTTTATCAAATTTCTTTATCTTTCTATAGTCAAGTTCTGATCATCAAACCATCGAAGCTAGTCAAATGGGTACTATCGGCATGTTTGGATGTTGTTGTACATGTTCCTTAACTTCATATAAGCTGGATGCATCATTCTCAGCTCTAGCCCTCCATGGCTAGGTCTATGCCCGTGGGATCAGGAGTCCCTAAATCTCACTATACTTTGGAACAACTAACCCTTCCTCTTCTCTCTCTCATCTCAAGGTCTACGTGAGTCTGTGGAACATGGTCAAACTCAGCCCATATCTTCATTACTGCCTTTCCTGCATTTCTGCTTACAAGTAGACCAGCATAGTCGCCAGCAAGTTAACATGCCTGCTGATGTGTTCCCTTTAAGTTTCAGACTTGTAGGGGTGTTTTTCCTGAAGGGACTTGATTGCTTGCCTTGATAGCTCCTTGACAATCAACTTGCTTCTTAATGTAGTAGCGGCAGGATAGATTTTTGTAAGATGAATGACTTATTTATTGCAAATACCTTTTAAAAACAATATATATTTAAATTCACATAGAATTCACCAGATGAAATACACAGAGACAAAATTCACTATATCTTCAGTGTGTCAGGTAGTTTTCTTTCTGGAAATACATGAAACATTCTAATTGCAAGGAGAAGCTGAGTAGGGGCATCCAAAGAAGAAAGCTACCAACCAGACGCAGCATAGCCAATTTGAACTTTTGTGAGTAGTTTTGGAGAGACAGACAAGTGGCAACCTTGTGAGTTCATTGACTCTATAAAACCAGTTTTTGATAGAGTGGTATGAGTTATTAAATATCCAGAGCATTGAGAAAAATCTTGGTCCAAAGTGTTGGTCTCACATGAATTGATATTATCCACTGAGCTTACAAATCGGCTTAGTTCGAAACTACCAGCTGTTCCACGGGAGAAAGACAAGGCTTTCTGCTCCCGTAAAGATATACAGCCTCAGAAACCTTGTACAGAGTTGCTATGGGTCGGAACCGACTCCACGGCACATAACAACAACAACAACTGAGCTTGATGTTTATATGTTTAGGGCAGATTGAATCTATTACTAGATTGTTTTAAAAAAATGAGATAGAAAAATGTGGAAAGCATGATATATATTCTCAGCTTCCAGTTCATTTTAACACATCCTGTGTTACTCATTAGTGCTCGTGTTGACCTTAATGCCCTGGTCCAAAAAGTCAATTTGATCAGAAAGGTCAGCAGTTTAAGCTCACTAGTCACTCCTCAGAAACCCTATACAGGGTCCCTGTGGTTTGGAACTTACTTGATGGCACTCAACAACAAGAAGATTTTTTGCTTAATACTGCAATATGAAATTGATCCTGTGCTTCATTCTCTAATATTAGTGAACACTGTAAAATGAGATTATTTTCCAATAATGAGTGTGGTGACAATTTTTTTATGCTAGTAAATTGAAAATTCTAGAGCACAGGCAAATGAGAGGAGAGGTGATGGACAGCTTGTTCGATCATTTAAAAATAATCAGAAACAATTCAGATTAAGGAAAAGCACGATTTATTTTAATTATAATCCTATAAACATATTTCATTTGTGAAAGTTGCTTTATTTATTTTCTCATGCTTTCCTCGCCCATTGCTCCTAGCCAGTACCACTATGCTAATGTTCCTTTTAACAATTTGTATTTGACTTTTAGGAAAACAAAAAGCAATTTAATGTCAATCTAGTCTTCTCTTATTCTGTGTATGAAATATAAAATAAATAGTTTATAAGTTAAAAATAAAAAGTAAATTAATTGGAGGCTATAAATGCTGTAAGGAGATTTGGTGGCACTATGGGGTAAGCATTGGTCTACTAACTGCAAGGTCAGCAGTTTAAGCACATCAGCATCTCTGCAGGACAAAAACAAGGCTGTCTGCTTCTGAAAAGATTTACAGCATCAGAAACCCTACCCTGTCAAAGGTTGCTATGAGTCAGAATCAGCTTGATGGCAGTGGGTCTGATTTAGTTTTGGCTAAATGTCATGGTGTAGGCATTATCTTCCCCAACATACACACATACTTTTTAATATTTATTTATGCTGTAGTATCAAACAAGTTTTGAAAACATTCCATGCCTCAAAATTCAAGCCAGCAAGTTTCTAAGTTACAGTACTTTTTTGCCAGACTTTCATCTTTAGTGAGTATTTCCCAGTAGCTCCTGAAATGACTCCCTCTGAGGATATTGTTGAAATGTTGTGTGCACTGCTGCTTGTTGGAGCCAAAAAATGATGCAGAGCTGCTCACATGAGCTCTTCTATTTGTTCTTGTACTAGCAACTGAGGAATTCTCACAGATGGGTTTATCATAATACTTTGTTAGCATTTTTGTATAACAACTGCCTTTTCATCCTAAGGAAACCCTGGAGGAAAATACAGCATTCCGGAAGAGGGTTTGAATATTAATTAATCGATGCTTCAAGTGGGAAGTTTTGTTTCTTAATATGCTAAATTTACACAGTGAAATTTGTTTATAAAATCCACTTCAAATTTCTTCAACTTATACAGAGCAGTCATGATTTGTACCTTAAGAGTGAATTAATTAATTGGTATTTAATGTATCAGAATCTTTTACTTTGATAGTTACTAATCTATAAATTATTAATTTAGGGTTTATTGCATGTTTGTTGCTGTCATTAATATTTCTACTCAATGTCTTTGGAGTAGGTTTGTTTAATCAAAGATATTTCATTGACAGGTTTACAAGTTTAATAGGATAGATTTTAAAATTTAGAATGCAGTTTATTGTTAGTATCTTGATTTGCCTATTTGATAGAAAATATGGTAATTAATTTTTGTTAGAAATTAATATTCTAAACAAAGGATTGAATTGAGTGTTGACTTAATACATTGTTTTACAGCATTGGCATATTCATTGTTACAGTTTTTATCAAAAAAGAAAAAAGATAAATGTAATTTAACAGGGTACATATTTTGAGAAAAGAATATTTCATATTTCAAATAGGTGTAAAGAGACAATGATCAACAGTTCATTTTTGCCTGGAGTTCACTGAATTCTGTGTTTTAATTGTATCTTGTTTATTGGTGATAATAGAGATAATAGTTTAAATTTAGGATTGCCTGGATCCTTCATTTTGTTGAAAATTTGTAATAATACATATTCATATTGTGGAAATAATAAATAATGCGAAAATACTGCCCTTTTGAGGAAGTCCAAAGCTTAAAGCCAACTAAGTCCAGCCATAATAAATAAAACATGATGACAAACCAGCTATCAAGTTACAATGATCAGACTATTCCCACTTTAAGAATATTTATGATTTAAAGAGATCATTCAAATGTAACATGTTTGTGCTTTAGGAAGCCTCTTTGGTTTGCAGGATTAAGAATATTTCACATCCATAGCAGACAGAGACACAGAATTTTCTGCAGAGGCTGTCTATAAAGGGTGGTGGAAATAGCAACCAGGGGGCACTGCAGCTTTGTGAAATTAACCTCAAAGACTTTGACAAGAATTCACTAAAAGATTTCTTAAGAGCTAATTTTTTTTTTAACTTCTTCTGATAAAATTTTATGTGACCTTGACAGAAAGGCAATGCTAGAAATTGATTGTTAAAAATCAAGTCAAAAATTTCTCTGCTGTTCTATTTAAACATAGAATTTTCATCTTAAAGACTCAAATATTTAGAAATAAAAGATC
>NW_006408520.1:3505788-3514082 GCF_000296735.1 Chrysochloris asiatica
AGTGGTTACGAAACGGGCTGTGAGCCGCAAGGTCAGCAGTTCGAAACTACCAGCTGTTCTGCGGGAGAAACATGAGGCTTTCTGCTCCCGTAAAGATTTCCAGCCTCGGCAATCCTGTACAGGATCGCTAGGAGTCGGAACCTATTCCACGGCACATAACAACAACAACAACAACAACAACAACAACAAAAGAGCCGAATCCCAGGAACTCTGAGGTTTGCAAATATTAGAATTCTAATGTTCTATTTCACTCAATTCATTTGATTATACAGCATGTGTTTCTGTTATAGAATAATGGAAATTTATAGTAATTGTTTAGTTTAGAAGCATTTGATATTTCCAACTATTAACCTAAATGACATTATTATGTTTGATTTTATAGAGAAATTCCTATGTCTTTAGCCTCATTAGTACATGTTAGAAGACATTGAATGAAAAATTGAAGCAATTTGCATTCTCAACAGTAATATCAAGAAGCTAATTTCCTAATTAAGTTACCTGGAAAAATGCATACAGACATGGGCAAGGATACCAAATTAACTACTCATCAATACTTTTGAATTCTGATTAAGTCCTGTAGAACTCTGATCAGCATACCACTTTGTTTCTGGCATCTCCACCTTCTTTTTAGTCAAAACAACCAGAGAATTTGAAGCAGCCACAATGCTCATCTTTTCCTCCTTAGGCAGTATTTACATACTAGATACTTGTATGCAAATTGCTACTATAATCTTACCTCCATAATATACTGTCAATTTTTCCCTCTTTTAGGATAGACAAAGGATCATAGTTACAGAGAACATTAATTTGTTATATCTTACCACTAGCAGTTTTGCAAATTGAACTATATAGTTTCTTACTATTAACTGCCTTAGAGTCAGTTCCCACACGTAGTGACCCTATAAAGGTTTTCCAATTATTTACTGGTGGGTTAGTACTGCCAAGCTTGTGGTTAGCACTGCAGTATTTATTCTAATTCATCACACCAGAACTCCACAGATTGTGGCACTCAAATTTCACTTTCATCAGCTAAACAGCTTTAAAGTCTTTTTAGCTAGAACATATAGTCTCCATTATATTTTGGTATGTTTATATATACTAGGATCCCTTTACCACTTCCACAAGTCTTCCCCTATTTTCTGTGTGTTTTCTTTCTAGATTTGTATCTGTAACTTACTCCAGATCTGAAGTCCTACCTCTCTTGCTCAGAGAGCGAATCAAATAATGTGTTCTAATTGCCGCTCTACAGCTCACTTTGAAATTATTTTTTCTGCTTTCTCTACATCCTTATTAATTTTTTTTGTTATTGTTAGTTGCCATGCATAGGGAACCCATGCATAACAGAATGAAACACTGGCTGCTCTTGGTCATCCCAACAAGTGCTGCCATGCTTGAGCCCATTATTACAGTCACTGTTTCAATTCATCTAATTGGTTGCTTTCCTCTTTTCCACTGACACTCTGTTTTATCAAGCACGGTGTCCTTTTCCAAAGATTGGTCCGTGCTGAAAACATATCCAAAGTATAGAAGTCAAAGTCTCATCATTCTCCCATCCAGTGAGCATTCTGGCTGTACTTAGACCAAGACAGGTGTTTTTGTTCTTCTGTCAGTTCATTGTATACTCAGTATTCTTCATCATAACATTCTGCATCATAACACAAATGCATCAACTAATTCCCTGTCTTCTTTATCCATTTTCCAGCATTCATATGCATATGAGGTGATTGAAAATACCATGGCTTGGGTCAGGTGCACCTTAGTTCTCAAAGTGACATCTTTGCTCTTTAGCATTTTAAATAGGCCTGTGGCAGCATATTTTCCTAATGCCACATGTTTGATTTCTTGACTGCTGCTTCTATGAGCACTGGTTGTGGATCCAAAGAAAATGAAACACTTGACAACTTCAATCTTTTCTTCATTTATCAAAATGTCCTTTATTGGTCCAGTTGTGAGGATTTTTGTTTTCTTTACACTGAATTGTAATCCATACTGAAGGCTGTGTTCTTTGGTTTTCCTAAGCAAGTAATTCAAGTTTTCTTCGCTTCTAGCAAGCAAAGTAGTGTCATTTGCATTTTGAACTTTCCTCCAGCCCTGATGCTCTGTTCTTCTTCATATAGTCCAGCTTCTCAGATTATTTGTTCAGCATACAGATTCAATAAGTATTGTGAAAGGATACAATCTTGTCACATACCATTCCTGATTTTAAACCATGCACTATTGCCTTGTTCTGTTTAAAGAACTCTTTTTTTGGGTCACTGTTCGAATGAATCACTTTCATACATATGTTTCTTAGAGTTAGATTCAAAGAAATCTGGCCTAACACAAGAATGTAGATATTCAAAATAATTTAATAAGTTTACAATAATACAGATTTTTTTAAATACATGATCCATTTTGTGTGTGAAGTCTTGAATAGAAAATAGAATGGTGAGTAGTACATTAATACTTGGAATTTCTGACTTGAGAAACATGGTAAAATTAAGTAATGCAGAAGCTTTTCCTGCCTCAAAATGGAAATATAAGGTAAAATATAACCACAAAAAAATATTTATCTGTAAATAAAAAAGAAGAAAAAAATTTCCAAGTATTAAAAATGTGTATGAGTTAAGCCCATTGAAGGGCAGGCAGAAAATACTGAATCCATTTCTCAATTCCCATTATATATTTTTTTAATTCCCATTACTTTTATATAAATATTTGCAATCCCAGGATTTCACTATCACAGATGGTGATCCTGAATTTCTACAATCAGTGTAGTCCAAAAATCATCAAGAAATTCAGAACTGTAAGGAGAAATTGTAAACGTGTCTGTCATCATCAGTTGTTACCAGTTGATTCTGACTCATGGAGATCCCGCGTATGTCAGAGTAGAATTCTGGTTTTCAAAGTCATGACTTTTTGAAAGCTGACTACTAGGCCTGTCATCTGAGGTGACCCTGGGTTAAGTTTGCACTCCCACACTTTTAGCTAGTAGTTAAATACTTAACCATCTCTGTCACTCAACCATCGCCCTCATATTGATGTCAACTCATCTTTCTCCCACAGAGCAGGTAGTGAGTTCAAACTGCTAACCTTTAGTGTATCAGTCCAATTTTTAATCCACTGAGCCACTAGGGCTCTTTCTCTGCCACCCAGAGACTCTTACAGGTCCTTCTCGTTGTCGTGTGCTGACAAGTCAATTTCAACACATAGCAAATCTATAGGGCAGATTTGAACTGTCCCATAGGGCTTCCTAGGCTATAATATTTACTGGAATCCTGTTGCTGTGCTATAGGATAAGCAATGGACTGCTAACTGCAAGGTCAGAGGTTCAAATCAACTAGCTGTTTCTTGGAAACCCTATACAGACAGAATCACTAGGAATCAGAACTCATTCAATGGTACTTAACAACAAAACAATATTTACTGGAACAGATTGCCTGAACTTTTCTCCCGTGGAACTGCTAGTGGGTTTCAAAAAACAACTTTTCAATTAGCAACATTATGTCACTAAAATTTAAAGTAGAAATGAAGCAATCTGATAAAGAACAATATTGAATAGGACTTTTTTTTAGGAAGCAGATGCTGACACAAGATTAACATACAAATGGTTTATTAGGGAGGAATTTTGTGGAAAGTTATCATCAATAAGCTTATTAATAGACTGCTTAGATAGAACAGATGCTGAAGTTGAGCTGTAATGCAAATATAAGGAGGCCTCAACTGAAAGTAGGGGGAGTTCAGACACTGGAATGATGCTTTCAAGATGTCCTAAGCAATTCTAAATCTTATATCTGTACCTTATGGCATCTAGGTCATTGAGGGAGAATATCTAAGGACAGCAACAGGTGGTTCACTTCAACTATGAAAACCTCAAAACCTCAACAGAAGTTGGCAACTGATGACTGTTTAAAACACTCTTCTAACATGTGATATAAACAGGGGATCAAAGAGAAACACACCCAAACTCAAAAGCTAAAAAAAAAAAAAAAAAAGTCCTGCTAAACAATGAAAATTTAGAAACCTTTCTTTCAAAGTGAGGAACAAGGAATGGTTTATGGTTATAACCACTTTTATTAACATTATCCTGAAGGCAAAGTTAATAAAAATAACAGCAACAACAAATTATATATAAGGATATATATGTATGTACATACATTTAAATTTGTTACTGCTGTTACTATATATATATATATATATATTCTGGTGCTATCTGACAGTGTTCCACTGCTATTCATAAGGTTTTCTGTGACTGAATGTTCAGAAGTAATCTATCTCTCCTTCTTCCTAGTCTGTCTTGGTCTGGAAGCTCAACTGAAACATGTCCAACATGGGTGACCCTACTGATATTTAAAATTCTGGTTATATAGCTTCCAAAATCACATCAGCACACAAGACAACACAATATGACAAACTGACTGATGGGTGATGGAATGTACAAAGTATAATACTAGAAAAATCACAAGTTGTCACAAATGAAATGGAATGCATAAACATTGATATCCTAGGCATTACGGAGCTGAACTGGACTGGAATTGGCCATTTTGAATCTCACAATTCCATGGTTTACTATGCTTGAAATCACAAACTGAACAGGAATGATGTCAAAGTCGTCATTAAAAAGAACATTTCAAGATCTATCTTGAAGAAAAACTCTGTTATAGGATATTATCCATTGGACCTACAAGGAAAACAATCAGAACACAACTATTATTCAGATTTATACAGCAAACACTAAACCCAATGATGAATGAAGATTTCTACCAACTTCTTCAATATGAAACCAAACATGCAATCAAGATGTACTGATAATTACTGGCTATTAGTATGCAAAATTGGTAAGCAAAGAGGAAGGATCCGTCCATGAAAAATATGGCCTTGGTGATAGAAATGATGCTGGATATTGCATGATAGAATTGTGTAAGACCAATCACTTCTTCACTTTAAATAGCTTTTTAAAACAACAGAAAAGATGACTATACAAATAGACCTCACTGATGGAATATACAGAAATCAAACTGACTACCTATGTAAAAAGCAACAGTAGAAATGCTCCATATCATTAGTCAAAATGAGCTGGGGAAGACTGCAGAACAAGCCATCAATTGCTCTTTTGTAAGTTCAGGCTGAAGCTGAAGAAAATTCAAACCAGTCAAAAAAAGCCAAAGTATGATCTTGAGCATATCCCACCTGAATTTAGTGATCAGTTGAAGAACAGATTTAGTGAACTAAACATTTATAATTAAAGAACAGAAGAATTGTGGAATAACACCAATAACATCACACAGGAAGAAAGCAAAAGGTCATAAAGAAAAGAAGAAATAAGGAAAAGATAAAAATAGATGTCAGAAGTGACTCAGAAACTTATCCTGCAGCATAGAGATGCTAAAGCAGATGGAAAAATGTGGTAAAAGAACTGAATAGAAAATTTCAAAGGCAGCTCTAGAAATATTTGACAAAGTCAAATATTATAATGAAATGTGCAAAGACCTGGAGTTAGAAAACCAAAAGGGAAGAACACACTCAGAATTTCTCAGTCTTAGAGAACTGAACAAGAAATTCAAGCCTCGATTAAGACTTACAATATTGAAGGATTCTATGTGCAAAATATTGCATGATGCAGAAAGCACCAAAATAAAATTAAAGGAATACACAGAGTTAATGTACCAAAAAGAAATGGTCTATTTTCAACCATTTCAAGAGGTAGCATATAATTAAGAACTAATGAAACTGAAGAAAGAAGTCCAAAGTACACTGAAGTCATTGTCAACGAGCAAGGCTCTAGGAATTAATGGAATACAAATTGAAATATTTCAACTGATGTGGCACCTGAGGCACTCACTCATCTATCCCAATAAATTTGAAAGACAGCAAACTGAACAACTGATTTGAAAAGATCTGTATTTGTGCCCATTTATAGGAGAGGTGACCCAATTGGATGTGGAAATCATCAGACAAAACCATTAATATTGCATGCAAATAAAATTTTTCTATAGATAATTAAAAAATGGCTGCAACCATATGTTGACAGGGAACTGTCAGAGATTCAAGCTAAATTCAGATGAGGCTGTAGAATGAGGGGTGTCATTCCTGACATCAGATAGAATTTGACTGGAAGCACGGAATCCCACAGCCTTCAGTATGGGTTGCATAACAATGTAAACTGAAGCTGTCAGTGACATGTTGCTTGGATCCACTATCAACATTCATAGAAGCAGCAGTCAAGAAATCAAAGAATGCCTTGCACTGAACACAAGATGTATTTAAAGTGTTCAAAAGCAAAGATATTAATTTGTGAACTCAGATGATGCCTAGCCCAAGCCAAGTCGAGTTATACTGGTAATATCTGACCATTTTCCAGACAGAATTGGACAATAAGTGAAAAAGACTGTAGAAGAATTGATGCATTTGAGTGACAGTGTTAGAGAAGGATATTAAAGTACCATAAATTTCTAGAAGAGCAAAAACTACATCTGTACTATGTCAGAAGAAATATAGCCAGAATGCTCATTGGAAGCCAGGATGGCAGTTTTCTTCTCTCATCCTTAAGATATATTATCAGGAGAGATTAGTCCCTGAAGAAGAACATCATGCTTGGTAAAGTGGAGGGTCAGTGAAAAAGATGTAGACCCCCCAATGAGATGGATTGGCAGAGTGGCAGCAGCAATATGCTCAAACTTAACAATGATTTTGAGGATGGTACGGGACCGGGCAGTGTTTTGTTCTGTTGTATTCTTTTGTGCCTAAGGTCACTATGAGTTGGAACCAATTCAAAGGCACTTAACAACAACATACATATATGAGTTATATATGTCATTGGTAAGTGCTTCTTAGTGGTTTCTGTCTTATAGTGATCCTGTAGAGGGTTCCTGAGGGGTGGCTGGTGGGTTTGAGCCACTGACCTTGCAGTTAGCAGTCCAACTCTTCTCATACAGTGCTATATCAGGATTCTGTCGTTATTCCTAAGTACCATAATCAACTACATTATCTCCACTTCTTCATATTCAATTCAATTTCCAGTCTTCTCCTATCTTTTTTCCCCTCAAACACTACATATGTTCCCTATAGTTTCAATTAAAAAAAAAAAATAAGTCTCAAATATATCCTACTAGATTTCTTTCACATACACAACACTGCCAAGTCCTTTATTTTAGTAAGTTTGACCTCTTGTCCTTGGCGATCCAGTCTCTTTGTTTTTTCCAGTTCATTTTGACTTTATGTGAGTTTCCTTACCTTCCCATCTCCATGATTCCATTCTTGGCTCACGGTTCTCACAACTTCCAGTTTACGCAGATAGCTACATTTACTCTCACACCTTGGGATAGTCTTTATCCTCACTCTTGGCTTTAAAATAGTTTGATCAATTGCCTCCTTATCATATTCAATGTTGTATAGTCACCACAAATTCAAAATGTCTAAAACTAAACATCATTTTTCTTCCTTAAACTTACTTCAGAATTAATTGTTGTTGTTTACAGAAACTATCTACTTAACCACATTTGCCTCAATATATTCATAACAGTTTTACTGTAGAAGGAAATTGAAATTAACATAAGAGATCTATTTGTAACCATTTGGAAGTCCAACTCTAATCTTATGTAAGTTAAATTAGTAAATAACCACCATACTGTCATATAGGACTATTATGAAATCCAAACAAGATAAAATATGCTTTATGTAAACAATTTATTAATAAATTTAATGATAGGGGATTTGTGCAGTAAATTTTGTATTTGATGTAAGTAGAGAGGTATCTTAGTTCCTTTTTCCTGTTTTACTTGTTGTGAAGTAAAGATAGATTTATGTTTTTAATCTTCAAACATGGAGAAAATCTTTGAATCAAAAGTTATATAAATTTATTTGAAGACTCTTAAAATTCACAGCTACTTTCTGTCTCACTATAAATTGACTCAATTTTCTTCCATATAAAAACAAAAGAAATAAATTAAGGTATACATTGGTGGTTAGTAGTTTTAGAAAAGTTTTTATTGTCATCTAATTAATACCTCATATATAAGGAAGTCTGGTAGTGTGGTGGTTACGAATCAGGCTGCTAACCTCAAGGTTGGCAGTTCCAAATTACCAGCCATTCCGTGGGAGAAAGATGAGGCTTTCTGCTCCCACAAAGGTTTACAGCCTCAGAAACCCTATACAGGGTCTATGAGTTGGAACCGACTCCACGGTGCTTAACAGCAACAACAACATATAAGGTAAGGAGTCCTGGTGTGATGCTGTGGGCTAATGCTAGCTGGACTGCAAGGTCGGTTTGAGCCACAAGGTTAGCGGTTCAAACTCTCCGGCTGCTCCTTGGAAAC
>NW_006408520.1:3514482-3516660 GCF_000296735.1 Chrysochloris asiatica
GGTATAACTTTAGGCTCAATTCAATTTTCTAGAGCAGCAATCTCAACTGTTTAAACAGTCAGATAGATACCTAATTGCAAAATTACAGGTTAAAGCTCACCAGTTGCTCTTCAAAAACTCTATACTGGATCACTATGGATCAGAATGGACTCAACAACAGTTAACAACAACAAAAACATATACATATATATGTTGTTGTTAGTGCTGTAGAGTCAGTTCTGATCCATAGTGACACTAAGGAGCAATTGGTGAGTTTGAACAGCTGACCTTGTGTTTTAAACAGACCTTACAGTCCTGCGCTTATCCTATAGCGCCACACCAGAAGTCTTGCTATCCCCTCTTCTGCCACCACTTTCTAAATATATCTTATTGGTTCTGTTTCCCTAGAGAACCTGACAAACCAGACTTTCCACCGCTCAGTGTCCATATGCCTTGATTCCATCCTCAGGATAAACTCACAAGATGGCTACATTAAGTCAGTTTCCAAGAAGTGACTTTCCTGAAGACCAATAGACTTTCACTGCTATCTGTTTGTCCAGGGTTTAATAATATGCCCATTCCCAATTGCAAGAGTGTCTGAGAAATTTCAGCTTTTTATGGAGTGTATTTCCTCTCATTGTGGACTATTTTTTCAAAACAAAACAACAAAAAATGAAAGGATATTCAGTGCAACTAGCATTCTAATACTTGACTGAGAAATTGCAGGTTTTTTTCAGGTTTGTTAAAGTTGAACCATATGTTTCAATTTTTTTCTCTAGCAAGGTGTTAAACTTCACCTTTGAAATGTGTCAGACCATTAAATCTTGCCAGGAATAGAATGTGGGGAAGGAAATAATCTGACATTCTCTAAAGATTTTGACATTTAATGTGTTGTAATTTCCAGAAGATAATTTATAGATAAAATAATACATAGAAATTCAGCTAGAATTAATGTTTGTTGTTGTTAAGTGCTGTTGAGTTGGTTCTGACCCATAGTGACCCTGTGTAGGGTTTCTGAGGAGCAGCTGGTGAGATTGAACCACCAAATCTGTGGTTCAAATGACTTTGCAGTACAGTATATTAACCCACGGCACCACACCAATTAATGCTACACAGAAGAAAATTTAAAAGGTAGTTACTGTAGAATCTATGAATATAAAAATTCAACAATTAAGGTTATAAATGGTATACCAACTATTTTCCCATTAAGAGGAATAAACTGATGACATGTTGTTGTTATTAAGTGCCATCAAATCGGTTCCAACTCATACCGACCCTGCACAGGGTTTTGGAAGAGTGGCTAATATGTTTGAACTTCTGACCTTACAGTTCAAACCAACCTTCGAGTCCAGTGCTTTTCCTACAGTGCCACACCAGGACTCCACTATAAGTATTGTTTTTGATATTTTCTGTAAAATTTAAATTAAAAATAGTTAAAAATTTTTGGTAATACAAAACTTTAGTGGACCTGTTGTAAAGATTTACAACCTGAGAAACAATTCTATCTACCCTGTGCTATGAAGTCCTGGTGTGGCACTGTGGATTAATGTTTTGGACTGTCAGGTTGATTAAAACCACAAGATTGGTGGTTCAAGCTCACCAACTGCTCCTCAAAAACCATATATGAAATAACTCAATGGCAGTTAACAACAATTCTGTGCTATAGAGTCAGTGTGACTCAGAATTGACTCAAAGGCAGTAGATGGTGTACATCTGAGTGGCATACTTTCCATTTTCAACTGAAAATAATAATTTCTAGTTTGTCTTCCGGCTTCTTTTCTTATCTCTGTTTCACTTCTTTTTCATTTCCACATGTAGGTCTTTCCTTTACTTATTGACTTGATCCTTGATTATTATTCAAAGAATTTTACACCTCTGACAAAATTTCAGTCAGGAATGATTGGAATGTAACACGAGTTCAAATTCCTGTCTCTCAATTACATACTCCCTCTCTCTCTGTCATTTAGGACTCATAGTCAACCCTTATCAAAATGTTGCCTATGGATCTGCTATAAAATTAATGGTTAGCAGTAAGATATTTACACCCTTTCCTCATCAAATAAGATGGAAAGTTCAAGTCAAGTGATTTCTATTTGTAGTTGGACCCAACTCAACGGCACATAACAACAACAACAAATTAGTGAACAAGTTACCAATTTTCTTCTATAGATTTACACACAATCTGATTGGTGACCACAC
>NW_006408520.1:3517632-3519719 GCF_000296735.1 Chrysochloris asiatica
ATAGAATGAATGTAAAACTAATGTTCTCCCATGTAAACTATCACATAATTCACAATAAAACATTAAAAAATTATCTTATTAAAGTATGTGGTGAATTTTGAAGAGTGATCTAAGAAAAAAAATATTTACTCCCCATTAATACCTGTTATGAAAACTTTAAAAAAGATAAATCTTCAATTTCTAAAAATGGTTTATAACTGTGAAGAACTGAAATTTATAAACCTGTAAGAAATCAAACCTTTCAATTTTAGAGTTCAGAATGTCCTTAAGATTTCTTTAAACATAATTCTTTTTGTGTGATAAGGCACACATAAATCACACCAATTGTTGTTGTTAAGTGCCGTCGAGTTGGGTTTGACCTGTAGCAACTTCGTACAGGGTTTCCTAGGAGTGACTGGTGAACATGAACCACTGACCTTGTGGTCAAGCCAACTTTGAAGTCCAGTACATTAACCAGCAATGCCACACCAGGACTCCAAATCACACCAATTACAGAAATCTATATTCATAATAAAACAATAAATTGAAGTGACTTTTTATACAGAAAATATATATTTAGGTTTTTATTATTTATCTTTTCCTAGTTTGTTGTCTGGAAGTGGCACAAATGTTTTACCCTTGGCTACTAACCAAAAAGTCGACAGCTTCATTCATCTTACAAGGCTGTAGAAGAAAGACGTGGTGATCTACCTGAGTAAAATGCCAGCCATTGAAAACCTCATAGATAAAAGTTTTGCTCTAACACACATGGGGTCTCCATGAGTCAAATTCCACTATACTGTCAATGAATTTGGTTTTCAGTTTGCTTTGCGAACCATTTTTGCATTGGTAAATATGAGTGAGTTAGATTGTATAATTTCAATAATCATTTCTCATCCTAAATATTTATGACTTTTAAAAAAAGTCAGACATTGTTCCTAAAGTTTTCAGTGGATAACCATTCAGAAGTTGTCTGCCTCTCCTTCATCCTAGTCTGTCTTAGTTTAGATGCTCCCTTGTAACCTACCATGGCTGACTCTGCTATATTCAAAATACCAGTGGCATAGCTTCCAGCATCACAGCAACACACAAGCCATCACAGTATGGCAAATGACAGTCAGGTGGTGGATTAGAATTATTGTGTTGGAGAGGAATATTGAAAGTACAATGCACTGTCAGAAAAACAAATCTGACTAGAAAGAAGCATAGCCAGACTGATCCTTAGAAGTGAGTATGGCAAGACTTCATCTCTAATACTTTGGACATATTATCAGGAGGGATCAGATCGGTCCTTGGAGAAGGACAATTACACTTGGTAAAGTGGAGGATCACTGAAAGAGACGAAGACCCTCAATGGGTTGGATTGACATAGTGGCAGCAACATTGGGTTCAAACATATTGATAATTGCGAGGAAGATACAGGACCAGGTAGTGTTTTGTTCTGTTGTGCATAAGGTGACAATCAGTCATATCTGACTTGACAGCATCTAACAACAACAACAAAATTATTTTTTAAAGTTGTACAATGAACAATGTTATATGTTATTCACACACAATATAAATGTTACTCAGATACATAATATAAATTTGAGAATGTGGCCAATAGAATTGTTTTATTGCAAATTTGGATGCATTTTAAATTGTGATCCTTTCTGAAATGGAAAGAAATAGTAAGAAGAAGACATTGTCATGCTGATTAGGAGGCAAGTTTATCCTGATTATTAATATCACACTGAAACTTTTCATTAAAAAAAATGTAGAAAAAAAATCAGTTTTATATTGTCACTGTGTTAAAGCCATATGCTTAACAAACATTCATTTACTTTCTACTATGTGACCTTTTCGAGCACTAATCTGTCACTTCGTTGTACTGTAGTGGCTTATCTGTTGCTGGGATGCTGGAAGCTACTCCACCTCTTTTTAAAATAAAATCAGGGCACCCATGATGGACAGTTTTCAGTGGCACTTCTAGAATGAGACACACTAGGGAAAATGAGAGGCAGCCCACTTCTGAATAGTTAACCACTGAAAACCTAATGGCTAGCAGCAGAACATAGTATAGAACCACACCATAACTGTACATCAGATATTAATGAAAAGATCTGTTC
>NW_006408520.1:3521849-3522758 GCF_000296735.1 Chrysochloris asiatica
ACTGAAATCTCTATGGCTCATTTCTACTTTGAAACATGTGGGTCACCCTAAATTGAAATGGACTTGATGACAAAGCATTTGCTTTTTGTTTGTAAAGGATAAAATAGTGACTGGAAGGCTTTGTGAGGGGACCATCTGGGATACAGGTAAAGTTTTGTTTTTGGATATTTGTTCTAGTTATACAAATGGAATTTAGTTATGGAAATTTATTAAGCTGTAGAGTTATGATTTGTGTACTCCTTTCTATATATTTCAATAAAGTTTAATTAAATTAATATAAAAAATTAATAGGTGAGTTAAGACTTTTAAAAAGATGAAACTCAAACTGTTTACTTACATAGATTATTTCACAATAGTATTTTAAATTTTAATTTGCATTATTAAATATTGATTTGAGTGACAAACTATAATCTTAGTAAAACTGATTTATTGTTTCAAGATCAGAGTTCTTCAAAATTATATCTCTTTGCTTTCCTTCAAAATGTATTAACACTTTATTACATTTTGTCAATTATCTCATGAAAATAATGTATTCAGAAATACAATATATTAATATTACATATAGGAACAAATTACTATTAATATTCTTTTCATGATTTACTCTTAAACATGTTTAAATATATTTTTGGTTAATGGAGAGTGCTATTATCTTAAACAGCAAAAATCAGATTAAAGCTAAGTATATTTTGGAAATGTAAAAATTTAGTATTTATATACATCTATTTGCCTTATTTGTGAATGACAATAAGTATGAACCAACCAATACCAGAATGTTCAACTGTAAAATGACAAAAATATGTGATGTTATAAAAATGATTTTTAAAGGGGAAGGTGGTAAGATGGTGGACTAGGCAGTAACACTACAGAATCTCTAAAACAAAGATAATGGAAAACCAAATGAAACAGGTA
>NW_006408520.1:3524813-3526384 GCF_000296735.1 Chrysochloris asiatica
GTATGTTAAGTATCCTTGAGACAATTGTAATGTATATTTTAAAATTTGTTCCTGTGAATCATTGTGTCCTGTTTTGAGTGATTAATCACATTTCAGTTCTGTATCATATCTTATCTGAATAATCACATCCTTCCTTTGTGAAAAATCCCTCCCTGAAAAAGGAAAATAAAAGACTAAGGTAGAGGGAGTGCTGCATGCAATGCAAGGCAATGCAATGTTTGTAGACCAGCCTGCCTTTCAGCTTGCGTCAAATTTGTGTGTCTGTCTTCTTTGTGTCTGTTTTGTCTTCCTCTTTCGCCACCAGATCTCCCTACTTCGTGCAACCACTCTTCTGTCGAGGCTGGACCCTGACACTTTTTACCTACCCTTGTATTTTATCCTTTCTGTCTCCAGTTTCATTTATTCTTTTTTTTTTTTCTCCATGCACTACTGCTTCTTCTTTCTTTTTTGCTTTTTTCTTCTTTGTTTCTCTTGGTTTTCCTTTACTACTCAGTGATCTCTTTCCTTTTTACTCATCTCTTTCCCAAATTTGTTTAGTTCTTTTCCTTTCTTTTTATTTTCTCTCATTTTTTTCTCATGGTTTTGTAAATTGTTTCCCTCTTCATTTTTCTCTTTTTGGTTTTTGTAGTCTGTTATTCTTGCTTGCTTTTTTTTTAAATTTCTTTTTCCATTTATTTATTTATTTATTTTGTTGTTATTTGCTTATTTGTTTGTTTTATGTCTTGTATGAGTTTTTATTTCTTGACTAGCCCAACAGGAGACAGCAATATGGCCCAGTCACAACTGAAGTTGCTACACTGATGCTCACCCAGCAAGAATCAATATCAGCTGCTGTATACTTGATCAAAGACAATAACTCATAATTAAACCCATCCTAAACTGAGCTGTAGGAGCACTGAACGGTGAACAATGCACATGTGTCCATTCCCTAATCACACTCAGCAAGAGGTGAGTACTTAAGAATGCACAAACATAAAACAATCAATGTCATACAAATGCAACACCACCACAATGTCTTGGAATAAACAGACTATTTCTGTTCACACAAAGAAACAAGATAGAGTCACTTAAACAAGTGATCAAGAGCAAGAATATGTTTTTGAGGAAAATAAGTCATTGGATCTACCTGAAAAAGAATTCAAGAAAGTGACATTTGTTGTTATTTTTGTTACGTGCCATCGAGTCAGTACCAACCCATAGTGACACTATGCACAACAGAACAAAACGGGCTAACCTCACAATTATTGCCACATTTGAGCCCATTGATGATGTCACTTTGCCAATCCGTCTTGCTGGGGTTCTTCCTCTTTTTCTCTGACCCTCTACCTTACCAAACATTATATACCTTTCCAGTGACTAGTCCCTCCTGACAATATGTCCAAAGTATGAGAGACTAAGTTTGACCATCCTGTCCTCCACAGAGCACTCTGGCTATACTTCTTCTAACATAGATCTGTTTGTTCTTTTGGCAGCTATGGTACTTTCAATATTCTCTTCCAACACCATAACTCAAATGCATCAATTATTTTACAATATTCCTTATTTGCTGTCCAACTTTCGCATGCATATGA
>NW_006408520.1:3527304-3543531 GCF_000296735.1 Chrysochloris asiatica
GCTAACATCATGAAAGATAAGAAGATAAGCACTCAAGAAGCAGAATGAACCCCAAACAGGATCTATCACAAACTAAAATCACCAAGACATATCATAATCAAACTCTCAAAAATAAAAGACAAGGAAAGAATCCTGAGAGCAACTAAAGAATAATGAAAAGCTACCTACAAAGGAGGAAAGATAAGATTAAGCCTGGGTTTCTTAGCAGACACCGTATAGATAAGAAAGCAATGGAAAGACACACAAACCTATGAAAGGAGAGAAATGCTAACCAAGAATCATATATCCACCAAAACGATCTCGAAATATAATGGCAAAATTAGAACATTTCCAGATGACAGAAATGAAATGAATTTGTAATTACTAGACAAACTTTTACAAAAATGTTAAAGGGAGTCCTTTGGACTGAAAATCAACAAACAACATGAAATTGAGAAGATGCAAATAACATGTTAAAGAAAAAATATAATTGATGGTAGAGAACCAATGTAAAATAAAAGATAATAACAGAATACTATGAGAAAGTGTACTCTAATAAATTTGTAAATCAAGAAGAAATGGAAACTTTTTTTAGAAAAACACAATATAGTGAAAGAAACAAAAAGTGAACAGACCCCAACCTAAAGAAGTTGATCAGGTCATTAAAAACTTCCAACAAAAAAAGAGTCTGTGCCCACATGCCTTTTTAGTGAATTCTACCAAACGTTCAGGGAAAAGCTGACACCAATTCTACTCAAACTATTCCTAACATAAAAGAGGATGGAAAAGTCCAGAGTGCACTCATATCAAAACTGTGTGAAGACACTGAAGACGAAAATTATATATGAATATACCTGATGAACATAGATACAAAAATTTTCAACAAAATCTTAGCCAATAGATTTCAGCAACATAACAAAAAATAATACACCAGGTATGCAAGGGTGGTTCATTATTAGACAAACAATGTAATCCACCACACAAAGAAAACAAAGGAAAAGAACCACATGGTTGTACTGATTGATGCAGAATTAACTACCATCTAATAAATAACATTTCTAATAAAAAAAAAAATACAGACAAAAGGAAAATTCCTCAACATAACTAAGGGCATGTGTGCAAAACCACAGTCAACATTACTCTCAATTGAGAAAAACTGAAAGCATCCCCTTTGCAAACAAGAACCAGGAAAGATGCTGTTTATCACCACTCCTATTCAATATTATGTCAGAAGTCTTAGAAAGAGCTTTAAGGCAAGAAAGGGAAATTAAAGGCATCAAAATTGGCAAAGTAGAAGTAAAAGTCTCTCTATTTGCAGATGATATTACTGTATACAGGCAAAATTCCAAAGACTCAGCAAGAAAACTACTAGAATTCATTGAAAGATTCAGCAAAGCAACAGGGTACAAATGAATATACAAAAATCAGTTGGATTACTCTCCAGTTGGAACTGACTCTATGGTGTATAACTGCCACCACCAATTAGGACAAGTTTGGAAAGGAAATCATGAAAATAATACCATTTACAATAGCCACCCCAAAAATAAAATACTAATAAATATAACCAGAAAAATAAAAGACCTAGACAAAGAAAACTACAAAACACTACTACAAGAAACCAAAAGAGACTTACAAAAATGGAAGAATATATCACATTCATGAGTAGGAAGACTTAACATTGTAAAAATGAAAACACTGCCCAAAGCAATTTATAGATATAATGCAATCCCAATCCAATTTCCAAAGTCATTTTTTAAACAGATGAGGAAATATGACAACTAACTATGTGTGAATCAACAATAGTCTCTCAGTTTGTCACATTGTGGTGGCTTACCTGTTGCTGTGATGCTGGATGCTATACCACCACTATTTTGAATGCCAGCAGGGTTACCCATGGTGGACAAGCTGAGATTCCAGATTAAGACAGATTTGGAAAAGAAGAGGCTAACTACTTCTAAATGTTTACCCACTGAAAACCTTGTGAATAGCATTGAAACACTGTCAGATAGCACTAGAATACTGAATATTGAAACATGATAAATATGACCAGAATAATTATCAGACATAGTGCCAGAACATGAGACCCTCGCGTAGGGAGACACGCAAAACACAACCAAGTAATAGTTCTACTTCTCAAAGTAGAGTTGACCATGATGTCACGAATGGAATAAAGCCTTCAGGACCTTCCTTTGTTGAAGGGGCACAACTCAAAACTAGGAGAAATTAGCTACAAACATCCATTAATAATTGTAACATGGAAAGTAAAAAATATGAATCTAGGAAAATTGAAAGTTGTCAAAAATTAAATGGAACGCATTGATATCCTAGGCATTAGTGAGCTGAAATGAAATGGTATTTGCCATTTTGAATCTGACAATCACATGGTTTACAATGTTGGGAATGGCAAATTGAAGAGGAATGGTGTCACATTCATCATCAAAAAGAACATTTCAAGGTCTATCTTGAAGTATAATGCTATATGTAATAAGATAATATCCATACATCTACAAGGATGACCAGCTAATACCACTATTATTCAAATTTATGCACCAATCAGTACAGCCAATAATGATGAAACTGAAGAATGCTACCAACATCTTCAGTCTGAAATTGCTCAAACATGAAACCAAGATGCATTGCAATGCAAAAGCTGGAAACAAAAAGAAAGGTTTAGTAATTGGAAAATATGACCTTTGTTATTAAAAAAAAAAAGATGTTGGAGATTACATGATATAATTTTACAAGGTCTGTGACTTCTTTGCCAATACCTTTTAAACAACATAAAAGACTATTATATATGTGGATTTCACCAGATGGATACACAGAAATCAAACTTATTGCATCTGTGCAAAGAGACAATGACAAAGTTCTATATCATCAGCCAAATGAAGGCCAGGAGCACACTATGAAACAGACCATCAATTGCTCATATGCAAGTTCAGGCTGAAGCTGAAGAAAATTGAAACAAATTCATGAGAGCCAAAATATGACACTGATTATATCCCATCAAAATTTAGAGATCATCTCAAGAACATATTTCAATCATTAGACACTAATGATAGAAAATCATGAGTTGTGTGATGTCATCCAAAACATCATACAAGAAGAAATCAAAATGTCATTAAGAAGACAAGGAAAAAAAAAATGACAAAACTGAATATCAGAATTGACTCTGAAATTTGCTCACCACCAAACGATTCAAAAGTAGGAAAGGTGTGCACCAGGGTTATGTTCTTTTACTATACTTATTCAGTCTGTATGCTGAGCAAATAATCCTAAAAGGTGGATTATATGAAGAAGAACATGGCATCAGGGTTTGCAGAAGACTCATTAACAATTGGAGATATGCAGATGATACAACCTTGCTTGCTGAAAGCGAAGAGGACTTAAAATATTTACTGATGAATTTCAAAGACCACAGCCTTCTGTATGGGTTGCACCTCAATAAACAGTGAAGAGATAGTCTTTTTAACAAATAATACTGGCAAAACAGGAAATCAATTTGCAGAAAAATAAAGCAAGACCACCAAATACAAAACACCATATATGAAAATAAATTCAACTGGATTAAAGATCTAAAGATAAAGCATTTGTATATATAAAAGAACATCAATGAAAAAGTAGAGGAAAATTTAGGGACTCAGAGAAATTCTCCAAGTAATATTGCTATTTGTTTTCTAATATCCCTATTATATAATGGAAACTTTTGCCTTGAATAGTTTACTTACAGAATAACCATGATTTGACAATCACTTGCAACAACGTACCATAGCATTGCATCTGATGATCATATCATTTGTTGATAATTATGACTCATATACATTTATTTTATATAATTTTACATTTCCACCACCATCTGTCATTTTCATTTTTGAATGCCAATTCACAAGACTATTAATGAGTTTTCTAGTACCCATTCATCACTGTGATTGATAATACTCATACATTTACTTGCTTATTTTGGCCACTCAATGGGAAATTTTATTCTGGAATTTATTCCTCTCCATTTTATCTACCCTGGGAGTCTGCTTATCTAGTTATGCTAATTTAGATCATTGTTTGCTATAGATCATTGTTCAATGCTTCACTGACAGCCTTTCATGTCTCTGAGAAGTTTCATTCAGCTCATAGTTTATTTTTTTATTATTTCGTACTTTTTACTGTCATGTGCCCTGAAGTCTAAGCTATACAGTCATATTTAACACTTTGTTGCCTGTTTTAAAACTTTGCAGACTTACATTTCTAGTATAAAAATAAATTGGCATTCTGTTTGCTTAATAACTGAGTGGTTCTTAGCTAACACTTTGTATTCTATTTTCTTAGCGGTCCTGGTTTCCTATTACAAATCAGATTTTCATAGTCTTTATGAAAGATTAAAAAATACTTCTAATTGAAAACACTTTCCAGGAAAATTGTTCAATATAAATTCTTACTTATTACATCCCTAGGAATTCATCATTCTTGAAAGTTTATTGTGAGCTCCAGTTAATAAATATAATCAGTAGTGACATTTGCTTTCCCTTTGTAACATCATCTTTATAGAAAGATATAATAATTACAATTCAGAATTCCACACCTTTGCCAGAATGGCTTATATTGATAACCTATATGAGGAATACCTCTTCAGTAACGCTATCTAATCCAAATTGATAGACTTTTCATGCATGGAAATCCTGCATTTTAATTTTCAAAATACTCTATGCAATAATAACATGTAAAAATAAATGTCTCAATAGTCTTCCATAGAATTTTCTAGAAAAAAATAGAAGTTATTGGTCTCTTTCTGGATACTAGATTATAAGAAATATAGTTATTATGTTTAAAAAAAATATTAAAGTTTTTTGTTTTTGTTTTTTAGTTTTTATTGTGAGATTTACATGGGGAGAACATCAGCTTTACACTTATCCTATCATATTTCATTTCATTACAATGATCACCGTCCCCTCCATGCATCATCAAATAACCAAAGGGTAAACCACACAGGCCCACCCCGTGGCCGCCAACACACAGCCCTACTCCCTCCCTGAGGCCAGTGTCCCCAGCGGCTCCATCTGTCCACTTCATCATCTCTGTCTCCATCCCTGGCGTCACTGCTTCTCTGGGTAGGGTCCTGCTGTCTGTTTTTCTCACTTGATGGTCCCAGGTACCTCCACTCCTGGGCTGCAAAATCAATCATTCCCCTCATTTTGTCAAAAACCATTTATCTCTATATGTCCTACCCTTAAAGTCAGTCCTGATGGCAATCATTCCCTATTGTACCATAAGCCTTATCCCATTTCCTTTTGCCAGCCCCTTCCCAACAGATTAGAAATCATTCAGTGGTGATTCTATCTTCCCCTGCCCTGTCTGGAACTAGGCTTCCTCTTGAAAGCTTGTAAGCCAGTTAGTTCTTGCCTTTATAGGCCCCCCATTTTGGGTAGACAATGTCTATGTTGCCCATCCCTGTCAACCCTGTGTAACGAAGGGGTGGGAGTGATCCTCGCTGTAAAGATTTGTTCCCTTTTTTGAGTTGCTGCATCCATAAGCAGAAGTAAAGTTCATTAACTTGTTGCAGGTTACTGTGTTTTTGTTTTGTTTTCTCCCTCTTCTTTCTTCTTCTAGTCAAGTTCTGATCATCCAGCCATCAAAGCCAGATCAAGTGCGTACTATCTGCAAATATGGCTGTTCTTGTGCATCTCCCCTCACTTCATATCAGCTGGATGCATCACTCTCTGCTCTAGTCTTCTGTGGCTATGTCACTGCCTCTGGGCCCAGGAGTCCCCAGGTCTTGCCATACTGCTGGCCATCCAGGTCTCCAAAAGGGTTCAAAATGTTTTATTGAATGTGGTCGGGTTTAGCTCACAGCTTCAGTGCTATTTTTGCCCTCTCTTTCCCTTATCAGTGACCAACGTAGTCACCAGCCAGACCACATGCCTGATCATGTATTCCCCTTGAGTCTCAGTCTTGGAAGGGGGTTTGCTCTGCGGAGACCCACCCGATCACTTGTCTTGATAGGTCCCAGGTGAACAGCTTACTTGTGCTTGTAGTAGTCAATCAGACTGCCATTATTGTTTCGGCGTTTTCCTGCTGGTCTTTCTTTCTTTAATGAAGTATCTTCTGTTCTTCTAGCTGCTCCAAGTTGGTCTACTTGTCCATTCCAGTGGAAATTTCCTACCTCAGTTGGTTCTGGATGGGGATCTGGATTCCACTTATGGTCTTGTGCAATGTAAAGGCTCCACAGGAAGCCTCTTGTTGTTGTTGTTAAGTGCCGTTGAGTCGGTTCCGACCCATAGCGACCCTGTTCAGGGTTTCCGAGGCTGTAAATCTTTACAGGAGCAGAATGCCTCATCTTTCTCTCTCAGAGCGGCTGGTAGTTTCGAACTGCTGGCCTTAAGGTTCGCAGCCCAATTCATAACCACTACGCTACCTGGGCAATTTCTAGCCTCCTTTAAGGTATTCCAATCAGTTATAGGCTGAAGACAGACTTACAAGCTTTCTGTAGTGTTGATTCTGGCTATTCCTTTCTCCCCCCCTCAAGTGTCTATTTTACAATGGTAGGCAAGGGAAACCCCTTCAAACCATGCCTCAATCCTTGCATCATGGAACACTTTTGTTCCAAGGTTGTGCATAACTTATCATTACCTCTGTCCCACTTAGCCCATGCGAACCGTCCTAACTCTTCTCCAATCAGCCTTTTTCTTTCAATCCCCTCCCCCTTCTTGTGTATTGCACCCCCCCTCAGTCCCCCAGCCCTGCACCCAAGCTACCCTGTGTTACCCTGTGCTCTATCTATCCTGTGTTACCCTGTGCTCTATCTTCCCCTCCCTCCCTCCCCTCCTCTCATGCCATATATCCTGGTGATCAGCAAATATATATATAGTTTATGTTTATTTTCCCCCCTTTTAGTTTGGGTTCTTTTTCTTACTCTTTTACAATAATGGTCCTATGCAGTATTTCTCCTTTTGTGACTGACTAATTTCACTCAGCATAATATCCTCAAGGTTCATCCATGTTACGCGTGGCTTGCAGCTTCCTTGTTGTTCTTCAAGGTAGCATAAAATTACGTTGTGTGTGTATGTGCCACAGTTTGTTTATCCATTCTTCAGTTGATAGGCATTTAGGTTGTCTCCATCTTTTTGCTATTGTAAATAGTGCTGCTATGAACATCGGTGTATATATATCTACTCATGATATAGTTTGTATTTTTTGTGGGTAAATACCAAGTAGAGGGTAACTGGATCATAAGGTATTTCTATTTCAACCTTCTGAGGTAGCGTCGTATTGCTTTTCAAAGTGGTTGGACCATTTTGCAATCTCAGCAACAATGCAGGAGGGTCCCAGTCTCTCCACATCCTCGCCAGCATTTACTGTCCTCAACTTTTTTGATCTTTGCTGTTATTGCTGGTGTGTGATGATATCTCATTGTTGTTTTGATTTGCATTTCTCTGATGGCTAGTGATCCTGAACATTTCTTCATGTGTTTGTTGGCTGCCTGGATCTCCTCCTTGGTGAAGTGTCTGTTCATGTCCTGTGCCCATTTTTTAATTGGGTTATATGGTTTTTTCTTGGAACAAATGAGTCCATTGTCTGAGATGCCATTGCAAAAAGATTTTTTCCCATTCTTTGGGTTCCCTTTTTACTCTTTGGTGAAATCTTTTGATGCACAGAAGTATTTAATTTTTAGTATGTTCCACTCATCTATTTTGTCTACTTCTGTTTGTGTACTTTTCAAAATATTCGGTAGTCTGTGTATTCCCTGTATTAGAGCCCTCCCATTTGTCGCTATTTTTTCATTGATGACTTTTTGTAATTTGGGGATTCACAATTAGGTCTTTAATCCATGCTGAGTTGGTTTTTGTATAGGACATGAGGTAAAGGTCTTGTTTCAATCTTTTGCATATTGCTTTCCAGTTCTGCCAGCATCCTCTGTAAAAGAGACTATCTCCTCCCCATGTAACATACCTAGGCACTTTGTAGAAAATCAGTTGGCTGTATGTGGATGGGTTAATTTCTGGATTCTTGATTCTATTCCATTGATCAATGTATCTTTCATTGTACCAGTACCAGGCTGTTTTGACTACTGTAGTCATGTAGTAGCTTATGAAATCAAGGAGGAAGAGGCTTCCTACCTTCTTCTTCTTGAGCAGTGCTTTTCTTACCGTGAGTCTCCTTCCTTTCCATATAAGCTTTGTAATTGTCTTTTCCATCTCTTTGGAGAATGTCACTGGAATCTGGATTGGGATTGCATTATATGTGTAAATTGTTTTGGATAGTATTGATATTTTCACGATGTTTAGTCTTCCTATCTAGGAACATTGTATGTTTTTCCACTTTTGTAAGTGTGTTTTGGTTTCGTGTAGTATTGTTTTGTAATTCCCATTGTATAAATCCTTTGTTTCTCTGGTTATGTTTATTCCAAAATATTCCCTCCTTTGGGTGGCTATTGTAAATGGTATTTCTTTCCTAATGTCATCGAAACCCACCAGGAGCTCATTAGAAACCTTACACAGGGTAGCTATGAGTCTGAACTGACTCAACGGCATTTAACAACACCCTCCTGTTTATGACAATGTTTAGAAAAGCATTGCCCACTGATGGAAACTGAGTAAAAATGCTTTTAAATGTTTATGATGCTAAAATCATGATTTTGAATGAAGCAAATAATAAAGATGAATCTTCACTTGACATGTCTTTTCTCTTTGTCAAAAATACTGTGGCTATTCAATGAAGATTCATTTTGAAAATGTGCCTTCTGTACAAAGTCTGTGACCTACCTTTTTAAAGCAGTTTAAAATTATATTTTTGCTATGTATTGAAAATCATTTGCTCAGAAAAGATAGATAATGTTAATTTATTTTTCTTCAGATAACTTCCTTCAGAAATGAATTGATAACAAATAACCCCAAAGCATTAACTCACAAAAATTGACATATCAGATTATCCAAAACACAAACCATAGCTTGACAGCTACTTAGGTCCTGCTTTACTAATGATATTGGAACTTTAAAAAGCATTGTTGTAGTGGTGGTGGTGGTTGTTGTTAAGTGCCATCTAGTTGATTCTGACTCTTTGAGACCCTGTATAAGCTTTCCAAGGAGTGGCTGGAGGGTTTGAACTGCTGACCTTGAAGATCAAACCAACCTTTTGATACAGTGCTTATCCTATAGCATCAAACTATAAATTTTCTTTATATATCAAATATATATTGCAATTCAATTTACATAATAACATGACCTTTGCCTATTTGAATTGAATGCAAAGAGTTAAGATAATTTGTTTCTTTTATAGACATTAGCAGTTGATGGTTGATTTGCATGTTGTTGTTTCTGTTAAGTGCCTTGTGATGGTTCCAACTCAAAGCTAACCTGGCTAGGGTTTCCCAGCCTATAAATCTTTGCAGAAGAAAAAAAGTCTCATCTTTCTAACTTAGAGCAGCTGATAAACTAAGAGTGCCCACTTTGTGGTTCCCAGTCCACTGCTTACCCTACAGAGCCACTACATTCCCTGATTTGCATGGTATGGTCAAATTGTCATTTCACTGAATGCCATACTTCATTTTGTCCATGACTTGTAAGGATGTTTATATGTTGTTTTTCTTTATTCTTCCAATATTAACAAATTCTAGGTCAATTATAAAGTAACTGGATTTTTTTCCACCTGTTTTTACATTCTTCATTATTGTTTTTTAAATTTAATTGTAGGAGGAAGTGCATTTGTAAAATTATTCTTACAAAGGCAATGAGATTTTCAAGGAGAGTCTATGATTATTTGAACTAAATACTTTTTTTTCAAAGTTAAGGCAAATTTTACCATCATCATGTCTTTAAACACATTAACTCATTAGAACAAAATGCAATAGTAGCCCTGAGCTTGCATTCCAAATTACATATTTAATGCGCCTTTAATCATTCACAATGGATTTCCTGATTAGCTAATATCACTAAATACTTGGCATTGCATGCATACATCATTAACAAGATGAAAAATTGAAGCTTAATTCCATTTTATAAGGACATCAAATTTTGTCAAATTTTATCTGCCCATAAATCTTGACCTAAAGTTGGAACTCTTGTTAGTTTTTCCAGAAAAAAAAAAAAAATTTTTTTTTAGGTAGGTAGATTTAGATGAATCTATATTAAAATAACTCTAGTACCTCTGTTACATATATACTGTAGCAAAATACATTAGGTGCAAGATTATTCTTTTTCTTGAACTTGAATATTCTGAATATTCACCATGTTGACTTGGCATGTGTTGCATCTGAGATGATTTTATATAGCTTTGTGTTTGTAGGTGTGCTATTCTGATGACATACTATAATGTATTTTTTAAATCACAGAGTAGTGAAACAAATATTGAGTAAATTTAATTTTTTCCCTTAACACCTTTTAGCCTTGATCCCTGTCCATTCTTTTGGAGTTGGCAGTATTATGAAAGCAGTGAATATGCAAAGCTAGTCTCATGGTCCATTTATCCATGATTTATTTGACACAGATATTGTAAAATATACTGTGTTGTAGGCATTAGGATGGGCTTTGGAGAAAATAAATGAAATAGCATTGTTTCTGCTTAAGGCATCTTGAATTTCACTGAAGAAATATAATAATATTGAGTTTTAGGTGTCTTCTATGACCACAGAAATAGTGGATTAGGCACAAGTCAGTTACTAGCTACCAGTTACCATCTAGTTGATTTTCACTCATAGTGTTCCCACATGTATTAGAGTATAACTGTCCTACTTAGGTTTCTAATTATTGTTTGCTATCCTATTGTTGACACTTCATATGTTGTTGTTGTTGTTCAGTGTCTTGGAGTCAATTCCAAATCATAGTGATCCTATGATTTCCCAGGCTTTCCCAGGCTGTAAATCTCTCATGGAACAGGAAGCCTCAGATTTCTCCCACAGAGCAGTTGGTACGTTCCAACCTCACTGATCTTGTGGTTTGATGTCCAGTACTTATACAGAGCCAGTACTCTCCTTATATCTAATATGTGATTATGTGCCACGGAGTTGGTTCCAACTCATAGTGACCCTGTATGGGGTTTCCAAAGCTGTAAATCTTTATGGGAGCAGAAAGCCTCATCCTTCTCCTATGGAACAGCTGGTAGTTTTGAACTGTTGACCTTGCAGTTCACAGCCCGATTCATAAATAGTGGGGGCATATTATAGTATTTGTCTTTTTGTATCTATTATTTTGCTTATCATGATGTTTCTAAGTTTCATTCATGCCATAGCATGAATTAAGATTTTACTCCCCTTTATGACTGAATAATATTCAATTGTAGGTACATTCCAAAGTTTGTTTATTCATTTATCTAGTGATGGGCATTGAGTTGTTTTCACCTT
Source organism: Chrysochloris asiatica (assembly GCF_000296735.1). NCBI lineage: Eukaryota > Metazoa > Chordata > Mammalia > Afrosoricida > Chrysochloridae > Chrysochloris > Chrysochloris asiatica. The sequence continues at coordinate 3,538,610 of NW_006408520.1, forward strand.
TTGATAATTAAGAATAATGCTACAATAAAAATTGGCATACAAATACATGAATCATTGCTTTCAAGTTTTTTGGTATATGGCTAGGAATGAACTGTTGGACTCACTGGTTTTTTAGAAAAGTGAAAGAGGTAGATAAATGTATAGCTTTTGTTGGTAAGTCATTTTCGACTCATAACAACCTTGTATAGTTTTCCAAGGAGCAGCCGGGGTGTTAGAACTGATGACCTTGGGGTTAACCGTCTGCTGTTTATTCTACAATGTCATGCCAGGACTCTAAAATATATAGATGTATAGGTTATAGATAAATAGTTAACATGCTTGATATTGATTTACTTCATGGAAATGGCTCACATGATTATGGGGGAAATTGTTGTTGTTAATACTGTTGAGTTGGTTTCAACTCATAGCGACCATGTACAGGATTTCTCAGGAGGGACTATTAGGTTTGAACAGCCAACCTTGTAGTTCTAACAGACTTTGTGGTCCAGTGCTTATCCTACAACACCATATTATGACTCCTATGGGGGAATAGTAATCCAAAATCCATCAGTCAGGCAATAGACTATAGACCCCAAGACACAGTCATGCAACCCAAAATCAGTAGGTCAGGTGACAGGATGAGTGAAAGTGAGAGTTTTGCCAAAATATCTATTAATAATCTGGAAACAGAAACCATACAAAAGTGAAACACTTTTTCCTCTTTGAGACTTCAACTGATTGGTTGATTACATTACATTAAATTGAAGTAGAATTGCATTACATTAGATTTAGGCTGTATAAAGTTATGTTAGATGATGTTCTGGAAGGTATTCTGCTTTATTTTAAGCCAACTGATTTAATCACATATAACTTCTCCATAACAGAATATGAATTTATTCCATACTAGCAACAAGATGAGTATTAGGCCAAATACTTGAGATCCAAAGCCCAGTCAAAATGATATGTACAAATAACCATCACATGAAACAGAATGATGTTTGTTTTTGTTAGGTGCCATCGAGTCAGTACCAACTCATAGCAACCCTAAGAACAAGAGAACAAAACACTGCCCAATCCTGGGCCAACATCACAATTGATGCTATGCTTAAGCTAGTAATGCTGCCACTTTGCCAATGTATCTCATTGGGGGTCTTCCTCTTTTTCTCTGACCCTCCACCTTACCAAGCATGATATCTTTCTCCAGCAACTGGTCACTCCTGACAATATGTCTGAAATGTGAGAGACAAAGTTTGGCCATTCTGGCTTCCAAGGAGCATTCTGGGGGAACTTCTTCCAACCCAGATCTTTTGGTTCTTTTGGCAGCCCATGGCACTTTCAGTATTCTCCTCCATCACCATAACTCAAATGCAACAATTCTTATATGGCCTTCCTTCCTTACTGTCCAGCTTTCATATGCATATGAGGTTATTGAAAATACCATAGCTTGGGTCAGGTACACCTTAGTCCTCAAGCTGATATCTTTGCTCTTCAACATTTAGAAAGCTCTTGTACAGCCTATTTGCTTAATGCAATATGTCCTTTAATTTCTTGACTACTGCTTCCATGAGTGTTGACAGTTGATCCAGGAAGAATGAAGTCCTTGACAACTTCAATCTTTTCTCTGTTGATAAGAATGTTGTTTATTGGTCCAGTGATGAAGATTATTGTTTTCTTTACATTGAGATGCAATCCATACAAAAGGCTTTGCTCTTTGATATTTTATCAGTAAATACTTTAAGTCCTCTTCACTTTCAGCAAGCAAGGTTGTATCATCTGCATATCACATTTTGTTAATGAGTCTTCCTCCAATCCTGATGCCATGTTTTTCTTCATATAACCCAGTTTCTCAGATTACTTGCTCAGCATACAGGTTGAATAAGTATGGTGAAAGACTACAACCCTGTCACACATGTTTCTTAATTTTAAACTATTCAGTGTTCCCATGTTCTGTTCAAATAACTGCCTCTTAGTTCAGGTAGAGATTCTTCATGAGCATAATTAAGTGTTCCACATACTCACACTTCAATATGTTGTCCATAGCTTGTCATGATCCACACAATGAAAAACTATTGGGTAGTCAATAAAGCACAGGTAAACATCTTTCTGGTATTCTCTGCTTTCAACCAAGATCCATTGGACATCAGCAATGATTTCCTTCATTCCACAGCCTCTTCTAAATCTGGATTGAATCTCTGGAAGTTCCCTGTCAATGTATGCTTTGCAGTCATTTCTGTATTACCTTTAGGAAAACTTTACTCACATGGGATATCAAAGAAATTGTCCAATGATTTCCGCATTCCGTTGGGTCACCTTTCTTTGGAATGGGCACAAATACAGATCTCTTCCAATCAGTCGGCAAGATAGTTGTCTTCCAAATTTCTTGGCAGAGATGAGTGAGTGCCTCCTGTACCACCTCACTTTCGTAAAAGATTTCAATTTTTATTCCATCAATTCCTGGTGCCTTGTTCTTTGCCAATTCCTTCAATGCACCTTGAATTTTTACCTTCAAGTATCATTGGCTCTTGATCATATGCTACCTCTTGAAATAGTTGAACATTAACTTGTACCTTTTGGTACAGTGATTGTGTATTCCTTCCAACTTCATTTCATGCTTTCTGCATCATGCAATGGTTTGCCCAGAGAATCCTTCAACAACGAAAGTCGAGTCTTGAATTTTTTCTACAGTTCCCCCAGCTTGATAAATGCTGAGCATATTCTTCCTTTTTGGTTTTCTGACTCCAGATCTTTGCACATTTTTTGTAATGTTTGGCTTTATCTTCTTGAGCTGACCTTTGGAATTTGTCTGTTCAGCTCTTGTACCTCCTCATTTCTTCCATTTGCTTTAGCATCTTTATGCTGAAGAGCAAGTTTCAGTGTTTCTTCTGACATCCATTTTGATTTTTCCTTCTTTCTTGTCTTCTAAATGACTTTTTGCTTTCTTCATGTATGATGTTCTTGATGTCATCCCACAGCTCTTCTGGTCTTCAGTCGTTAGTGTTTAATGTATCAAATTTGGTTTTTAGATAATCTCTAAATTCAGGTGGGATATATTCAAGGTCATATTTTGGCTCTCCTGGACTGGTTTTCATTTTCTTCAGCTTCAGTTTGAATTTGCACACGAGCAACGGATGGTCTGTTCCTCAATCTGCCTCTGGCCTTGTTTTGGCTGATTATATGGAGCTTTTCCATCAGCTCTTTCCAAAAATTTAGTCAATTTGTGTTCTGTATATTCCATCTGCTGAAGTCCTATAGCATGTTTTATTTTTATATGATATATGTTTTATGTTATCATACATAAAATAAAGGATACATATATTTTTTATTTTATATCACTGAGGGTTATTCATTCCATATTCTACACCACATACACACAAAACAAATACTGGTTGATCTAAGTTAAAAATATATATAATTTAAGAAAACAAATAACTAAATGAATCACTAGTACTGTTGGAAATATAGGCTTGAAAAATGCAAAGGAACAAATGGAAAACTTACAGGCCAGACAAAGCCCAAATCATGCTACAACAATAGTCCAATGAGATAATCACCATTCTCATTACTGTGGATTAGACACTACATCTTGCACCGCCAACATTGTGGGTTTTGGGTTCTAGATACTAGAGGATGCTGATGCTCCAAAATGAATTTCACCATATATCATTTTTTTATATCCAGGAGCCCCATTCAAAATCCAGGTAACCTCTGACTTCTTGAACTTTTTACCAGCTACACACTCTCTAGTAAAGACACTGAGAAAGCATTTGCCCTTTCAATGTTTGTATTAGGAATAAAGTCCTGTTTTTTACCAGGTTTCACAAGATGAAGCATTACACAAGATTAGAATAGGGTTTTGGCTCTGGTTAGCCAACAGAACAAAAGAAAATAAGACACATATTTGCATGTATACTAAAATGGTATATCTTAGAATATTAATTTATATATTTGGAATAGGAATGAAGACTTTTTAGGTTGTAAAAGCAAAATGAATTTATTAGATTTTAAATTCTCAGATTTCATAAATAGTGGGGAAAAAAAGAAACTAAGCATTATCATTTATAACTTATAAACCACTTTTTGTGGTTGTTGTTGTGTGCTGTGGAGTTGGTTCCGACACTTAGCAACCCTGTACAGGGGTTTCCGAGGCTGTAAATCTTTATGGAAGCAGAAATATCATTAAATAAATTACTAGTAATACAGAACAGATAAAGAAAGCTGGAAATTTTTGCTTATCATTAGTAAGATTAACATGAATAATAGTATACTATAATAATGGGGTTTTAAGTGACTAAATATTTGGAAATAGTTTGTCACTTCTGCACTCGTCTGTCAGTGTATCATACTGTGGTGGCTTGTGAGTTGCTGTGATTCTGAAAGCTATGTCACTGGTATTTTAAATACCTGCAGGGTCACCCATGGTGGACAGGTTTCAGATGAGCCCCCAGACAAAGACAGACTAGAAGGAAGGAGTGAACAACTTCCGAATATTTAGTCACTGAAAGCGTTACGAATAGCAGAGAAACACTTTCAGATGTAGTGCTGGAAAAGGAGCCCTTCAGGTTGGAAGGCACTCAACATGCGACTGAGGATGAGCTGCCTCCTCAAAGTACAGTTGACTGTGATGACAAGAATGCAGTAAAGCCTGTAGGAGAAAAGCCTGCAGGATCTTCATTTGCTGATGGGGCACAACTCAAAATGAAGAGAAACAGCTGTAAACACCCATTAATAATCGGAACATAGAATGCACGAAGTATAGATCTGGGAAAATTGGAAGTTGTCAAAAATGAAGTGGAACACATAAACATCGATATCTTAGGCATTAGTGACCTGTAACAGACTGGCATTGGCCATTTTGAGTATGATGACCACATGGTTTACTGTGCCAGAAATGACAAATTGAAGAGAACTAGTGTTGCATTCACTGTCAAAAATAACATATCCAG
>NW_006408520.1:3545705-3546179 GCF_000296735.1 Chrysochloris asiatica
CATTCTTCAGACATATTGTTAGGAGGGACCAGTTGCTAGAGAAGGATATCATGTTTGGTAAGGTGGAGGGTCAGAGAAAAAGAGGACGACCCCTAACGAGATGGGGGCAGTGTTTCGTTCTTATGTGCATAAAGTCACTATGAGATGGTACCAACTCGATGCCACCTAACAACAATATAATAATGGCATAAGTGTGTAAAGTAAACACATACACTGTAAAGACAAATTTTGGGATTTTAATTTTATTATTACATATTAACTAACTTGTTTCCTAGTGTAAATTGTCTTCAACAATCCTTACTCTACAAGACAATTAATGAGGTGATATACCTGAGAATGATAAATTCTCTATAAAGATAATTTGACGTACTGAGAAGTTATTCTTGGATATTTAATTCTTGTATTCCTTGGATATTTCATTTTGTATCAGGGAACACTGTGGCTCTGATAGAATAAGCACTGGACTTCCAACCA
>NW_006408520.1:3547238-3552235 GCF_000296735.1 Chrysochloris asiatica
GGAATACTCATACTTTGCAATGTTGTCCATAGATTGTCATGATCCACACATTTGAAAGCCTTTGCATAGTCAATAAAGTACAGGTAAACATCTTTCTGATATTTTCTGCTTACAGCCAAGATCCATCACAGACATCAGCAATGATATCCGTCATTCCATTCCCTCTTCTACATCTGACTTGAACCTCTGGAAGTTCTGTCAATGCATGTTTGCAGCCATTTCTGTATTACCTTTAGTAAAAATATTTTCAAGCCTCAAAATCAGTATGCAGGGTGACTATGAATCAGAACCAACTTGATGATACTTAGCAACTTAATTTCACATTTCAATATGCTCTTTTCAACCTAGTGCAAATTTTCAGCATCGTGCCTTCTAGTCTTCCTATATGGTTTCAACTTGGATATTAGATTATACTCCAGAGAAAGCACATAATTAAAAATACAATTTAGGCTATATAGGAATTTACCTTTGAATCAACATTATTTTATAGTTAGTGACTCATTCATTCATCTGTTTGCCTTCTTTGGCTTTATCACCTCTGAATTATTGGGTTCTGCACTGCTTCTTCTGCTGTGTATCCACTAGATGTGATGACATTCCCTCCTTTTTCTTATCTGCCTGCATAATTGGAATGTATTATATAGTCTATCGTTGAAATGTTAGGACAACTCAAAAAGTATTGCTACAATATCATAGCAAATTTTATTAAACAAAAATCAAAATATGAGGCTATTGGTTCCCAAAATATCCTTCATCTAAACCTATACACTTATGAAAATGGTGTTTCTAACTTTCTAAACCTTCCCTGAGGAATTATGGGTGTCTCTATTACATCATATAAAAACAGCAGTTTGGGCATTCTTGAGGGGCTCAATTCTTGTTCTTTAAATTTTGGGAACAAAAAGTATTCTCTCAAGATGCAAGACCAGGGCTATAGGGTAAGACATGTAGAACAAAAAATAATTTCTCATGGGGCAAAACCACAGCTATAGGAATGGGACGAAGCTTCTCAAAAAATTATCCTACGACAATTCAAGAATGAGCAAGTACACTGTCATGATAAAAAAAAAAAATGCCTCTATGATACTTTACTGGCCTTTTGTTCACCAATGCTGTTTTCAATTTTCTTAACATTTCTTCATACTACATCTTTGTGATTGACTTGTATCTTTCTAGAAAATATACCAAGACCAGTCCTTGGGAATCCCCAAAATAATCACCATGACCTTCTGAGATAACTTCTATGTCTTGAATCTAACAAGCTTCCCAGATCCACTTAAAATTTGCTGTTTTGATTGGAGCTTTTTATTGAGGGCACCCTAACGAGCTTAACTAGAACATGAAAATATATTACTGAGAGAATTTGCTTGCATCCATCCAGAAATCTCAGACATGTTCAAAATCATTGTTTTGTTTTGTTTTTTAATAAACCATGCATACGTAAATTGGAACCCTAATAGCAATAGTTGATGATTTACCTTTGTTTAATTAAATAACTGATAAATATGGAGATCAAAAGCATTCAAGTTTATGATGTCTTGATGTTTACATGAAATCAGGTGCATATGTGAATGAGATGCTTTAAACACATTTAATTTACATTTATTTTCCGTATAACCTGTATACAATTGGAAGACCGAATAGTTTGTATGTTTTTAATTGCTTAATTTGCTGTGCAATACACCACCACAAACATTGTTAGGTGCCAACGATTTGGTTCGAATTCATAGTGACCCTATGCACAACAGAACAAAATATTGCCCAGTCCTGAGCTAGCCTCACAATTGTTGCTAAACTTGAGTCCACTGCTGATGCCACTGTGCCAGTACATCTTGATTGTGGGGAGGCGGGCGGTCCTGTCTCTTTTTCATTGAAATTCTACTTCATTAAGCATGTTGTCCTTTTCCTGAGACTGATCTTTTCTGATAACATGTCCAATCTATGAGAGACAAAATTTTGTACCCTGCTTCTAAAGAACATTATGGCTGTCCTCCTACAACACAGATTTATTTGTTCATCTGGCAGTCCAAGGTATTTTAATATTGTTCTCCACCACCAGAACTCAAATTTATCAATTCTTCTTTGGCCTTCCTTATTCTTTATCCACATTTTACATAAATCTGAGACTATAAAAAATGCCATGGCTTGGGACAGGTGCACTGCCGAACACTTTAAAGGGGTCTTGTGCAGCAAATTTGTCTAATGCAATATGTCATTTAATTTCTTGATTACTGCTTCCATGAGTGTTCATCGTAGATCAAAGAAAATTGAATTCTTTGAAATGACAAGTCCGTTCTTTTCAACATTTGTCATGGTGTTATTTATTGGTCCAGTGGTGCTGATTTTTATTTTCTTTACATTGAGGTCCAATTCATACTGAAGGTTGTGGATGTTTGATTTTCCTTACTAAGTAATTTAAGCCTGCTTTGTTTCCAGCAAGCTTTGTATCATCTGCATATCACAAGTTGTTAAGGAGTCTTCATCCAATCCTTATGCCATTGTTCTTCTTCATATAACCCAACTTCTCAGATAATTGTTTCAGCATACAGGATGAATAAATATGGTGAAAGATACGATATTTTGGGGATCTTCATTTGCTGATAGGACACAAGTGAAGCGGGAGGAAACTGCAAATATCCATTAATAATCAGAATTTGAAATGTACAAAGTATGAATGAAAAAAAAAATTGAACTTATCAAAGATGTAATAGAATGTATAAAGATCGATGTCCTAGGCATTAGTGTGCTGATATAGACTGGTATTGGCCATTTTGAGTCTGACAAATCACAGGATTTACTATTCCAGGGATGACAAATTGAAAAGGAATGGTGTCATGATCATCAAAAAGAACATTTCAAGATCTATCTTGAAGTATAATGCTGGCAGAGATTGGATAATATTAATACCTACAAGGAAGACCAATTAATACAAATAGTATTCAATTTCATACACCAAACACTAAAGCCAATTATGATGAAACTGAAGAATTCTACCAACTTCTTCAGTCTGAAATTGATCAAGCACACCATCAAGATGTATTGATAATTGCTAGTAATTGGAATGCACAGGTAGTAAACCAAGAAGAAGGATCAACAGTTGGAAAATATGGCCTTTTTGACAAAAACAATGCTGGAGATAGCATGATAGAATTTTGCAAATCTAATGACTTCTTGATTGCAACTACCTTAGATAAATAGCATAAAAGATGAGTATACACTAGATAGAATACACAGAAATAAAATTGACTACATCTGTGGAAAGAGACAGTGGAAAAGCTCCATAATATTAATCAAAAGAAGGCCAGGGACATATATTGGATCCAACCATAGACAGCTCATATGCAAGTATATGCTAGAGCTGAAAAAATTTAAACTAAGTCCACAAGGGCCAAAATATGGCCTTGAACATATCCTATATGAATTTAGAGATCATCTCAAGAACAGATTTGATGCATTACACACTAATGGCAGAAAACCAGAAGAGTTGTGGGATGACATCAAGAACATCATACAAGAAAAAAACAAAAGGTCATTAAGAAAATAAGGAAAAAAGAAAAGACCAAAATTGATATCAGAAGAGACTATGAGACTTACTTTCCAGCACACAGATGCTAAAGCAAATGGAAGATATGAGGCGGTAAAAGAGCTATAGATAATATTTCAAAGGTCAGTTCAAGAAGACAAAGCCCAATATTATAATAAATTTTCAAAAATCTGGAGTTATAACACCAAAAGGAAAGTGCATGTTCAGGATTTCTCAAGCTGAAAGAACTGAAGAAAACTTCAAACATTGACTTTTAGTATTTAAGGATTCTTTGGGCAAACTATTGAATGAGGAAGAAAGGATCAAAAGAAAATGGAAGTAACATACAGAGTCACTTTACCAAAAATAAATGACAGATGTTCAACCATTTCAAAAGATAGCATATGATCAATAGCCAATGGTATTGAAGGAAGAAGTCCAAGGTACATTGAAGGCATTGGTAAAGAACAAGCCTTTGGGAATTGATTGAATACAAATTGATGTAATTCTAAAAACTGATGCATTCACTCATCTATGCCAAGATAGTTGAAAAATGGCTCCTTGACCAACTGATTGGAAGAGATCCATATTTGTGGCTATTCCAAAGAGAGGTGAACCAACAGTGTGGAAATCAAATCATCCAATAATATCATTAATATCACAGGCATGTAAAATTTTGCTAAAGATAATTTTTAAATGGCTGCAACAGTACATTGTCAAGGAACTGCCAAAGGCTAAAATTGGATAGAGACAAGGATTAGGAATGAGGGATATAATTGCTGACATAAGATAGATCCTGGCTGAAAGTAGAGAATACTAGACAGATCTGTACGTGTGCTTTATTGACTATACAACAGCTTTCAACTGTGTGGATCATGACAAGCTATAGACAACATGTGGGGAATGAGTACTTCAGAACACTTAATTCTACTCATGAGAAATCTATACATAGACCAAGAGGCAGTTTTAACAGAACAAGGGGACATTGAATGGTTTAAAATCAGGAATGGTGTGCAACAGAGTTGTATTTTTTTACCATATTATTCATTCTGTATGCTGAGCAAATAATCTAAGAAACTTGATTATATGAAGAAGAATGTGGCATCAGGATTGAATGAAGACTCATTAACAATCTGAGATATGCAGATGATACAACCTTCCTTGCTGAAAGCAAAAATAACTTAAAATACTGATGGAAAAAAAAAAAAAAGTTCAGTATGGGTAGCACCTCAATGTAAAGAAAATACAAATCCTCACTGCTGGACCAATAAATAACATCAAGATAAATGAAGAAAAGTTTGAAGTTGTAAGACGTCATTGATCAACGCTCATGGAAGCAGCAGTCAAAAACTCAAACAATGTATTGCATTAGGAAAATCTGCTGCATAAGACCATTTTAAAGTGCTCAAGAGTAAAGATAACAGTTTGGGGAATAAGGTGTATCTGATCCAAACCTTGGTATTTTCAAAAAAAA
>NW_006408520.1:3552570-3559598 GCF_000296735.1 Chrysochloris asiatica
AGGTTGTCATGGGACAGGGCAGTGTTTTGTTCTGTTGTGCATAGGGTCTCTATGAGTTGGTGCCAATTCATTGGTGCCTAACAACAACAACAACCTTACTAGATGGTGTGTCTCAAATAACCATGGTTACTTTCCTTGAGAGTAGGCTCTCCATTGCTCTGGATCATACATCTGGCTAATCTCTGTCTGACTTCCAGTTCTTAGAATTTTCAGTCTTTTGCTTGACCTAATTCACCTGCTTTCACTGCCTAATGAATCAGTACCCTGTTGTCTGACCTGTCAATTTGGGTTTTATAGAGCCTGCAACCACATAGGTGAGGAGAATCCTCCAGAGTGACATCTGAACTACAGATTTGTGACTTGTCAGCCTCTACAATCTGATGAGCCATTTTCTTATTTGTTCTTGAGTTCCTTGGGATGTTGCAGCAATTTGTAGAATCCTAGGATGTGGAGGAAGGAAAGAAAGGTGGTTGATATCACAGATTAGGAAGTAGTATAATATTTTACAAAAATTGGTTAATTGAGGTAGGTACCTTTAACTTACCTCACAGGGACCAGCCTTGTGCAGATCATTCTAAAATAAACTGTTTTTGCACATACACACTCTCATTGACTCCTCATGTACAAATAGATATCAACTTCCATTTGACATGTCAGGAAAAAGAAACATATAGAAATAAATAATTTTTCTCAAATAACATATTTATTAAACAATCTACACCAGGATGTGAATACAAAGCTCTTAATCACTGCTTCATGCTTTCTCTGAGCCTATTGGACAAAGAAAACCATATCACATATAAAAAGACAAGGTAGGATGAGGCCAAGTACCTAGCATGTAAAATGAGTTTCAGAGCTTAGAAAAGGGTGTCAAAGTCAGGAAAAGCTTAATATATAATTGTAGTCATGAGACAGGTTTTGAGGAACAAGGCTTAGAAATTTTAAGTTATTTGCCCTTTATAGGAATAATAAAGGAACATATTTGACATTAGCAAGACTTCTGTTTTAAGAAGTAGTGGAATTTTCATCTAGAAAGATAGTTTGAATAAAGATTATACCTAATTTTGAATATGAGGCTTAGTAGTTTAAACTTGTCTTTGTCTAGGAAACTGGGAATATACAGAATGTGTGTGTGTGTGTGTGTTTTAAACAGAGAAGTTATAGCATAAATGTATTGATTAATTTGGCATGACTTCCTTTGAGTCCAGAGAACTAGTTAGAAAGTAATTAAAATATTTAGGGAAAGCATTCCTCAAAGTTTGTTTCACAGAACACTAGTTCTTAGAGGTTATAATAGGTATTATGAAAAAAAAAATGTATTTTAAAATAAGGCTGGAGAATTTTTGATTAAACAAGTCAGAGAGTTTTCTTTATTACATGATATCTCTTCTAATAAGCACACTAAATCTCTAAAATGTGGTAAAGTATGTGGTATTTCTGAAAAAAAACATTTGATCACAGAAAGAATCCTTTCCTTTGAAACACATCTCAAAGAACTAGTGTTTCTTTGTTGTTCTTAAGTGCTGCTAAGTCAGTTCTGACCCAAAGTGACCCTTATAAGGTTTTTGAGGAGTGGCTGGTGAACTTGAACCCTCAAACTTGCGACTTAAAGCGACTTTGCAGATTTAGCACATTAACCTCCTTAAAACACTTGAAAATGTGGGCTTGGTTGCAAGTGATAGAAATTAGTAGCAATGGGAAGGGAACAGAAGAATGGTATGATAGGATTGCTGATAGCTTTAGAGAGGACATTATAAAACTTGACTTTACATATTGATCCACAATTTTGAACTTCAATACTAAGAAAAATGAAAGTAAAAAAAATATATATATATACAGTAAATTTGATTGGATGGGGCAAGTAGAAAAAAGAAATGAAGTCTTCTTCACATGAGAAATCTAGATAATCCTTGCTATATTATACATATAAGGAGCTCTGATAGCATAGTGGTTATGAGTCAGGCTGCTAACCTCAAGGTCAGTAGTTCAAAACTACCAGCTGTTCTGCAGGAAAAAGATGAGGCTTTCTGCTCCCACAAAGATTTACAGCCTTGGGAATTCTATACAGGGTCACTATGAGTTGGAATCGATGTCACAGTACATAACCACCACAACCACCTCCACCATATTACATGTATAACCTTTATTATTTTTTCTGTTTACCAGTCTATTCTGTACTTTTAACGGTTCCTTCCACTTAAAGGACACCTATTAGACACCTTTTTTGTCCATCTTCCTGTCTCATGGAAGAGTAACTTATTGATGAGTTTGAAATTGTTGGATGGGGAACATAGAATCCACTTATAAAAAGTAAAAGGAAACTGTTCTAATGAGAAGACACTTTGCATTCCATGTCATGCTGTGAAAGGATAGAAAACCTCTTACAAGACTACATTTTGTTCTCCCATATAGTATCTGTCTACTACACTCAGTCTTCCATAAGTCTCCTTAGTTATTTTCCCAAGTGAAACTACTATACCATCTTTCAGTCTGTCTCTAATTACTGTTTACATATAGTTGTTCTCATAAAAATGTATCAAACAACCCCAAAATGAGAAATGATCACAAAGGATAATAGCTAGCTCTGTTTAACTGAGTCAAACTCAGGATGTGTCCTTTTCTCATCCCATTATTGTAGTTGGAAGAAAATAATTGTTAAGTAGCCCTCCTTGACTTCACTGAAGAGCCCTCCTCATTTGGGCTCTTTTTTTTTTTTTCTCTCCAAATTATGTCCTATGATCATTGATCTTGCATATTTTACTTTCATCCTGCTAAAATTAGTAAATGTCTGTCTTCTTATACAATTAATTTCCTTTATGATGGTTGTTGCTCATCATTATTGCAAAGTTAACATAAGTATTTTACAATTTACTACTTCCCTTATGGAAGATGTCTCCTTTGTATTTTATTTTAATTAATTTATTTATTTACAGCTCTTGTTTTATTCTTAGTCTCTTGTGCTGTTTACAGTGTCTCCCACAAAGGAAGAACTCCAACCAACAGAGAATGTGATTAGGATCTTTCTTTCCCTGAGCCAGCAGCAGCAGCAACCACAACAGAATGTGGAGATTGGAAGGAGCTACTGAAATTTACTGTAAAAGGATGATGAGTGAGAGTTTGTCTGTTTTCTGGCCTCTAGTTGCTCAAATGGAAAGGAGAGAGGGAATCACTAAATAATTGCATATTGAGATGGAAACCCTTGAAGATCTGATCCCAATGGGGGATCACAAGGAGTGGGTAGGGTTTAAGCCTGGGTTTTAAGCATCTTGTGTTGGGAACTGCTTTGCAAGGCAGTGTGAAATAAGATGCTTCAATAAATGTTAGGGAAGGGCCTAGCTGTGGACAGTCAGGAAGGTTGCCGGATGAGCACAATTGAAAGGGTCCTTCAAAGTGGCAAGGAATAAGGAAAGGGACAGGCAGATGCTCTCATTCTGCCACGCCTTCTTAATGGACAAGTTCCACTCCCAGGTTAGGTGGTCGCACTTGTCATGGTCGGTAAAGAAGGACTTGTGGTAAGTGCCCTGGGCCAGCATGCTCTTCGGAGCCTCGTCAGTCAGAGTCAGGAATTCATACTCTTCAAGCTGAGGTCCATAGCTGCCAACCATGAAAGATGTCCTACACACTTTTACACCAGTCCGGTAGGTGTGCTGAACATATTTCAGGTCTGACACAATATCTCTGTTAACATTGAAGTGAACTTTAACTCTGTATTCAGCACCTTCCTTTAGCACAAAGGTTCCTTTTTTGAGGGTGGCATGATCTGCAGAGAGTTCCATGATGATTGGTCCTGGGGCACTCTCACACACCAGGGTTAGTCAGGTGACCTTAACATTGAGGACTGTTGGGTCTGCTATCACAAGACCATTCCCCAGGAGTGTTTTCTTGTACTTGGCCAGACTTTCATCATCTTTGTCCATCTCTTGTAGCTCTTTCAGAGACTTCTGTGGTTGTCGTTGTTATGTGCGGTGGAGTTGGTTCCGACTCACAACGACCCTGTACGGGGTTTCCGAGGCTGTACATCTTTACGGGAGCAGAAAGCCTCATCTTTCTCCCGCAGAATAGCTGGTAGTTTCGAACTGCTGACCTTACAGTTCACAGCCCGATTCGTAACCACTACGGCTTGTAATTGAGCTCATCCTCGTTCACCTCCAGATGTGGTTCTGGAGCCTGTTTAGTCATATTCAGTGGTTCACGTCTCTGTCCGGGGTGCCTGTCTCTCAACTCTGACTTCTGAGTCTGTATTTTATTTTAATATTCAAGTTTTTAATCAGTATTAATCATCAACAGAACATTATAATGTGCTTGTTGTTGTTGTTAAGTGCCGTCGAGTCGGTTCCTACCCATAGCGACCCTGTACAGGATTTCCGAGGCTATAAATCTTTACGGGAGCAGAAAGCCCCCATGGAGTAGCTGGTAGTTTTGAACTGCTGATCTTAAGGTTCGCAGCCCGATTTGTAACCACTACGCTACCAGAGCTCCTAGTCATGGTATATTAGAGGACCAGGATATCCTTTTAGAATTATTTGAGTACTCAAGTGTATTATCAATATAACAGCTTCACACTAGTACCAGGTGAAGACTATACTGATCCTGAAGTTTAGCAATTACCTTGCAAAAAGCAGTGAATGACTCAAGGTTAATTAAAATATTATATATATGAGAGGTCTTCAAAAAGTTCACTGAAATACATAGTTAAAATACATTGGAACATTTCCATGAGTTTTAAGCCCCCTCATATACTTATATAAACAAAACATGGAGTCCTGGTGTGGCTCTGTGGCCTAATGCCTCAAACTGCAAAGTCATTTGAACTGCAAGTTAAGTGGTTCAAGCTCACCAGCTGCTCCTTGGAAACCCTATACAGGGTCGCTATGGGCCAGAATCAACTTGTTGGCACTTAACAACAACAAACAAACAAAACACAATTCAATTAAAATAATAATAATCATTGTTATTGAATCGGTTCCAGCTCCCAGTGATCCTATAGGACACAGCAGAACTACCCCATAGGATTTCCAAAGCTATCATCTCTTTTGACCACCACTCATCTTTCAGTTTGTTGCTGTAGTGGCTTGTGTTGTACTGTGATGCTAGAAGCTATGCCACCAGTATTTTAAATATCATTAAGTTCAAACAAGGTACACAGATTTCAGCAGAGCTTCCAGACTAACTCAGACTAGGAAGAAGGAAAGGTAGACCATTTCTGAATGGTTAGCTACTAAGAACCATATGAATAGCAGCTGAACATTGTACCATATATTGCCAGATGAGACCTTTATGTTGGAAGATGCTCAAAATACTGGAGAAGAGCTGCTTTCTCAAAATAGAGTTAACCTTAATGACATAGAAGGAGTAAAGTTTTCAGGACCTCCATTTGCAGATAGAGCAGAATTCAAAATGAAAAGAAATAGCTTCAAACATTCATTAAAAATTGGAACATTGAATGGAAAATTGGAAATCTTCAAAAATGAAATGAAATGTGTGAAGATTGATATCCTAGGCATTAGTGAACTTAAATGAGTTGGTTTAGGTCATTTTGAATTGGACAATAATATGGTTTACTATGCTGGAAACAAATTGAAGTGGCATGGCACATTCATTGTCAAAAAGAACATTTCAAAAGTACAATGCTGTCTGTGATAGCATAATTTCCATATGCCTGCAAGGAAGATGAAGGAACCCTGGTAGCATAATGGGTTACAAGTTGGGCTGCTACCTACAAGGTCAACAATTCAAATCAACCAGCCTCACTGTAGGATAAAGATGAGGCTTTCTTCTCCTTTAAAAATATATAACTTCACTGCAAGCCACTGCATAACATGGATGAACCTTGAGAACAATATGCTGAATGAAATTAGTCAGTCACAAAAGGAAAAATACTGCACAAGAGCATTATGGTAAAAGATTAAGATAAAGAACACACACTAAAAAGGGGGAAAAATATTTTCTGGTTACTAAGATGTATGGAGTGGGTTGAGGGGAGGGAGGGGAAGGTGGAACACAGGGTAGGGAATAGACACAAGATAGCTTGGGTGCTGGGAGAGGCAATACACAAGAAGGGCGGGGGAGGATGGAAGAACAAGGCAGATGGGAGAACAGTTAGGCAGGTTTGCATTGACAAAGTGGGACAGAGGTAAATAATGATGTATGCGCAACCTTGAAATAACAGGGCTCTGGGATATAGGGCTTGAGGCATGGTTGGAATGGGTTAAGAGGGGAAATAATGTTAAGATACTTGGATGTCTTTTGAATCTTGGTTTCTCTTGCCTACCATTGTAAAATAGACACTTGAGGGGGAGAGAAAGAAATAACCAGAAACATCACTATAGAAAGTTTGTAAATCCGACTTCAGCCTATAACTGATTGGAATACCTAAACTGGGGCTAGAACTGCCTAGTGAAGGAGGTTTCCTGAGAGCCTTTGCATTGCATAAAACCATAGTTGGAATCCTGATCCCCATCTAGAATCTTCTGAGGTGGGAAATTTCCACTTGAAAGGACAAGCAGAGCAGCCTGGAGTGGCTAGAAGAACAGAAGATATTTCTTGAAAGAAAGACTAGCAGGAAAAAAAAAACAAAAAAACAAAAAAACAATAACAGCAGTCCAATTGACTACTACAAGAACAAGCAAGTAGCTGGCCCAGAAGACATCAAGGCAAGCAGTTGGGTCCCCTCAGGGAAAACCCTCTTTCAAGACTAAGACACAAGGGGAATACATCAGCAGGCATGTGGTTTTGGTTACCACGTTGGTCACCAATAAGGAGAAGTGGGAGAAAAACAGCAATGAAGTTGTGAGCTAATTCTGACCACATTCAATAGACTCCTATGAAACCAGATTCAGACCTGGTTGGCTAGCCGTATGGCAAGACGTGGGGACTTCTGAGCCCAGAGATGGTGACATGTCCACAGAGGACTAGAGCAGAGAATGAAATGTCCAGCTGATATGAAGTGAGGGGAGCTGCACAAAAACACCCATACTAGCAGATAATACCCACTTGACCTGGCTTCAAAGGCTAGGTGATCAGAACTC
>NW_006408520.1:3561101-3562747 GCF_000296735.1 Chrysochloris asiatica
TGGAGTTTAGAGATAGTAAAGCAACTAGAAAAAAAGAGGAAGTAAAAGAGCTGATCAGAAAATTTCAAAGGGTAGCTCCAAAAGCCAAAATCAACATTGATTGATTTTCAATACCATAATGAAATGTGCAATGACCTGGAGTTAGTAAACCAAAAATGAAGCACACACTCAGTATTTTTCAAGCTGGAAGAATTGGATAAAAGTTGCTGTGTTAAATGATTCTGTTCTATGTGCAAGATATTAAATGATGCAGGAAGCATCAAAAGAAGATGGAAGTAATACACAGAGTCACTATATGAACAAGAATTGTATATGTTCAATCATTTCAAGAGGTACATATGATCAAGAACTGATGGTACTGAAGAAATATAAGCTTTATTGAAGCCATTTATGAAAGGCAAGGATCTAAGAGTTGAAATGTTTTAACAAGCTGATATAGCACTGAAGGTGTTCACTTGTTTATGCCAAGAAATTTGGAAGACAGCTACCTGGCAAATTGATTGGAAAAGATCACTATTCATGCCCATTCCAAAGAAAGGTTATCCAACAAAATGTGTGAATTGTTGGACAATATCATTAATATAATATGCAAATAAAATTTTTCTGTAAGTAATTGAAAACCAGTTGTAGCAGTACATTGACAGGAAGTTATCCGAAATTTAGCTAGATTTAGAAGAGAACATGAACTATGGATATCATTGCTAACATCTATTGGATTTTGGTTGAACGCATAGAATATCAGAAAGATGTTTACTTGTGTTTCATTGACATTTGACTGTATGAATCATAACCAACTGTGGATATAACATTTTGAAGAATAGGTATTTCAGAATACTTAATTGTGTTCATAAGGAACCTGTACACACACCAAGAGGCAGTTATTTGCATAAAACAAGGAACTACTGAATGGTTAATAATTAGGAAAAGTATGTGTCAGAATTGTATCATTCAGCCATACTTATTCAGTCTTCATGCTGAGCAAATAATCTGAGAAACTGAATGATATGAAGAAAAATGTGGCATCAAGATTGAAGGGAGTTTCAGTAACAATCTGTGTTATGCAATTGACACAACAATTTTGCTTACTGGAAGTGAAGAGGACTTGAAATACTTACTGATGAAGATCAAAGACTACAGAATCTCAATGTAAAGAAACTGAAAATTCTCACATCTCAAACAATATATAACATCATGATAAATGAAGAAAAGACTGAAGTTCATTTTGCTTGGAACCACAATTAACACTCACAGAAGTTGCAGTGAAGAAATCAAATCACATACTACATTAGGTAAATCTGCTGCAAAAGCCCTCTTTGAAGTGTTAAAAGAGTACAGAAGTCAGTTTGTGGACAAAAGTGCTCCTGACCGAAGCCATGATATGTTCCGTCTCCTTTGTTGCATGTGAAAATTGGGCAATAAGAAGGAAGATGAGAGAAGAATGGAAGCATTGTTGGAGAAAAATATTCAAAGTTACCATGGACTTCCAGAAGAACAAACAAATCTGTTTTGGAAAAAATCTGCTCCTTAGAAGCGAGGATGGTAAGACTTCACCTCTAATTCTTTGTACATGTTGTCAGGTGTAACCAATTCCTTGAGAAAGGCATCATACTTGGTAAAGAGGAGGGTCAGTTACAAAGAGGAAGACC
>NW_006408520.1:3564147-3569247 GCF_000296735.1 Chrysochloris asiatica
ATTTGTAACCACTACATTACCAGAGCTCCTTTTGTGACATACCAATAAAGTATTTCCCCACAATGTTTAAGCCGTGGTGTGGTGCTGTAGGATGAATGCTGGATTTATCCTACTGATCTTACTAAACGTATCCTACAAAATTGCAAGGTTAGCAGTTCAAGCCCAACACTGACTCTGAAAAACCCTATACAAGGTCACTCACTATGAGATAGAACTAACTCAATGGCATATAACAGCAACATAGTCTTTTCAGTTTTCCATTTCTTTAAATCTTGCATTAAATTGTCTATAAAATAATTGCAAGTAAAATGTTGTTTTTCTAAGTAAGTCAAGCATTGACATTTTAAAGAATAAAGCCTTTCCTTTTGCACGGATTCCATTAATGAAAACGGACAAGTTGTCATAAAAAGATTTTCTTCAATGTCTTTTAGAGCACCTAATGTGGGGACATATGCATTAATCAGTATCACAGTTTGAATTTCCTCCAATCTCAATCTTAATGTCTTAAGCCAGAGGCTAGCCATATTGCTAAAAATAAGTCTTTTCACCATCTAAAAGGTCACAGCCTCCTTTGTTACATTTTAAACACTGCTTTGAGCTTATGACATCAAGTCTCTTGTTTACAAAGGAGCAGGCCAATGTGTCCAAATACATTTTTATATGTTGGAATGATATTTCTTAAAGATGATGGAACCTTATAATTCATGGTTTATTTACACATACAATGAGGAAAAACAACATCGGTGAAGATTTTGAAACTATAAGGAGATCAAGCAAGACATTTTGGGCATATTTCCTAATCAATTAATTTACTTTTAGTACCAATAGCCCCACCACTCATCTGTCAGTTTGTTGCACTATAGTAGCTTGTAAAAGAATTGATGTATTTGAGTTATGGTATTGGAGGAGAGTATTAAAATACCATGGACTATGAACAGAACAAACAGATCTGTGTTGGAAGAAATACAGCCAGAGTGCTCCTTGGAAGCCAGGATGGCCAGAATTCGTCTCTCATACTCGGGCATATTGTCAGGAGGGGACAGTCCATGGAGAAGGATATCATGTTTGGTAATGTGGAGGGTCGGAGAAAAAGAGGAAGACGCCCAATGAGATGGATCGGCACGATAGCAGTAGCAATGGGCTCATGCATAGCAGTGATTGTGGCCCAGGACAGGGTAGTGTTTTGTTCTGTTGTGCATAGAGGGTTGCTATGAGTCAGTGTTAACTCAATAGCACTTAATAACAACAACAGCTTACTAAAAATTTTGGGGCTCAAACCTACCTAAAGTCACCTTAGAAGAGAAGATCACAGCCTTGAAAACCCTGTAGGATAGTTTTGTTCTGCATATGAGTCAGATCTGGATCACAATGTAACACAAGTAATCTGGATCACAATGACTGGATCACAAGTAACAGCAAATACATTCAAACCACTACTATATCTTTCCTATTGATCAGTTGTTATACTCTTACTATGTTTTTGTTGCTAAGTGTCATTGTCAGTTCCAACTCATACTGATCCTGTATAGGGTTTCTGAGGAGTGGCTGGTGTGTTTGAATCACCAACGCTGCAATTAGCAGTCCAGTGATTACCCTACAGTGCCACACCATGACTCCCACACCCATACCATTGTGCTTATTGGTAAGTACCATCAGTTGGTTCTAAATCATAGCTACCCTATATATAAGGTATCTCAGGAGTGGCTGCTAGGTTTCAACCATTGTCCTAGTGGTTTGCAGTCCAGTGCTTATCCTACAGCATCACACCAGGCGTCCATAGAGAGTGACAAAGTCTGAAAACATAAAGATGCCTTTAAGAAGACAATTTAGGACTCATTTCTTAATACTCAGTGAATGCATCTCTACTTTGGTAAAAATAAATATGTGTCCCCAAGAAGATAGAGGGAAGCTTATTTTAATAGGAAGCAAATATGATTGTTGTAATTGTTTTTAAGTGTCATTGAGTTGGTTTTGACTCACAATGACCCTATAAGGGTTTCCAAGGAGTAGTTCGTGGGTTTGAACCACTGAAATTGTGGTTACCAGTATCATGCTTATCCTACAGACTGTATATACTCCATTTTATTTAAGCAACTCACGCCAAAATCTATGTGCTCTTTCTAAAAATAGGCTGTGGGCAACCAGAACATATACTGTCTTCAAACTCTTTGCTTAAAAAAAAAAAAAAATTAGTAACTGTGCCTGAATTTTGGAATTTTATTTTTGTCTGTTTGCTTGTATAAAATTTAAGGGAATTAAATGGTCATCACTATGTCAAATAAGTTAACAGACCTCTGCAACTGAATGAATAAATTGGATCAACATCTTAAGTTGGTAAGGTGAGCCAGCGCAAACCAACCTGACACGCAGAACTTCTCCCCACTTGGACTGGCAAAGCCTTCCTTCTTTCTTTCACATTTCATTATAAAAATCTTGCTATATTAAAACACACACACACAAATCAGCATCTTTCTCTGTCTTTTGTATGTGGACAATAAAGTTCATTGACCCCATAGAAAGGTGAGATGGGACTGATACTCTGAGCCTACATAGGTGGCTCCCACAGACTGGGGCCTAGGAATAGAATGAGCTTACAGCTCTTAGGAGAAGTAGGCTCAGGATAGAAGTGCAGATGTAGGATACGCCTGGTAGGTTTGTTGGGTTCCTTTACTGGCAGGATTTTGAGCTCTCTTCCCTAGAGACGTAAACTCTGCATGACAGTGCCCCTTGCAACTGTGCAATCCAATTGACACCACCCACCAGGTACCTTTTTTGGTGAAATAGAAACAACTAAATATGCTGTAGAATAGATTTCTTGATACAGAAATAGTGTTGAGAAAAATAAAAAGAGAGACAGAAAGAAATATTGTCAAAACATATAGTTTTAATTCTTTAAATAAACATTGAAAAGATTTTCTACATAATAATCCTATCAATTTGCCCTTAAATCAGAAATGTCTTCTGACAATGTCTGTTCCCACTGAGACTAGTTGTTGTTTTTAAGTGCCTTTGACTGGATTCCCATACTGACCCTGTATAGGGTTTCCAAGGTATGGCTGATGAATTTGAACCTCTGAGTTTGCAGTGTAAAGCGACGCTGTTGTCCAGTGCTTATCCTACAGTGTCATACTAGGACTCCAAGACTAGTTAGTACTATAAAAATATTCAGCATTCAATGCTATGAGAGAGAATCTTTACTATTGCAATGGGTTTGGTTTCCTTGGTATGTGCAATTTTAATTTAATTTTAATTTCATATTAGGCTTTTTAATTGAAAAAAAAAGATATATGCAATTATTATTTCCAGAGCCATTATATTCAAATTTAGTTTAAGAAAGAGATAAATGAGTAAACATTGGCTATAACACAGCTTAGTGCTTTAACCTGCATGCTATGCTGACCTTACTCTGACAGAATTCTGAACATCAAATACTTTCAATATAGTTCCAAATTTTAAATGTGCTCATGTCTTATAAATTATTATACAGCATATGAAATATGTAAGCAAAATTGCCTATGTGACCTGCAAATGCATCATAAAAGTATGGTTGACGTATAGAATGTGTTCATCTGTTAAGTCCAAAAACACCTAATATAATATTTAAATAGTCATATGGGAACTATAAGATTTTGAACATTTGATATAATTGATCTAAAAGACCTATGAGTAATTATTCTATATAACACTCTGTTAATAATAAGAAATTGTTTATATCATCCACAATAGCCATTCTTGTCCATGTACCATGAAATGCTTTGGTTTAGTCCTTTTTAGATTAGCATTTACTTCTCAATTCTCTGGTCACTTTGGTCATTACTTCATAGGTAATTTCACAACAGAAATGCTGAATAAGCAAATTTACCTTTCATTGACCTCTATCTGGACATGTAATAGTCATTCGTTATTTTTCATTTTGTATTATATATTTATGCATGAGTCCCTAAATGCAATTTCTAACCTTCACCCTCTTCACCAAGATTCACAAAGATAAAGCTGACAATTTATTACTTTTTCTAATTTAGAAGAATTTTAGTCTTTTAAGCTACCTGAAATACACCCAGATGCTAGTTTCATGGTGATTTATATCACGTTGATTCCTTGCCTTGGATTACAGTAGAGATTGCTATATTATATTTAATGGGTATTTTTTAAAAGTGAAAGACAGCTGTCAGTTGCTACTTGAAATACAAAAATTATAGTGAAATATTATGTCTAGGTACTCCATTCAAACTTAAAAAAAAAAAAAAAAAAACCTTCTGAGATGCAGGGCCTTGACTAGGTAATCATGTCTTAATGGATTCACTTCATAAAAGTAAACCAATAAAAAAATTGAAAATGAAAGTATATTTCTATTATTCTCTTACATAGCTCAAGCTGAAGTAACTGTGATGAGTGATCATTTGCTAGTTGTTTTGATTATGAAATCCCTATCCTGGAATTTTCTATAATCATAGATTCTCTCCTGAGTTCAATTTCTCAGGAGTGAAAAGTCCATCTACAAATCACTTGATAATGACATTTTCAGTCTCATAAGAATAAAATACGAACTTCTCTCTAGCCATACTTTGTGAATATACTAAAGACATACTGATCACTACTCTCTTGGACCTCATAATTAATATGTATTGATTTCAGTTCTGACTCATAGAACCCTGAATAGGGTTTCCCAGGAGTGGCTGGAGAATTTGAACGGCCAACCTTGTGGTTCAAACCTACCTTGCGGTCCGGTGCTTTATCCCACAGTGCATACCAAGACTTCCCAATATGCTATGTTATTGTTGTTATGTGCTGTGGAGTCAGTTCCGACTCATAGCCACCCTGTACAGGGTTTCCAAGGCTGTAAATCTTTACGGGAGCAGAAAGCCTTATCTTTCTCCCGTGGAACAGCTGGTAGTTTCGAACTGCTGACTGTGAGTTTCACAGCCCGATTTGTAACCACTACGCTACCAGAGCTCCTCCAATATGCTATATTGCTCCATAATTCCTGACATCTCGAGGCTCTGAAAGTGAGTTTGTAAGATTAACAGTGCACTAAGAGCCACAATGTCTGCTGTTTTGCTGGGGTCTGGCCTCGGCAAGGGGGTGAGGACCCGAAGATGG
>NW_006408520.1:3581327-3587029 GCF_000296735.1 Chrysochloris asiatica
AGCAAGGAAGAGAGCGATTATTTCTCCAGTCTAGGAGCGGAGGTCTCTGGGACCACCAATGGATAAGAGCCCAGAACGGGACCCCACCCAGAGAACCGGGGATGCCTGAGATGGAGACAGAGATGATGACATGGAGAGATGAAGCGGCTGGGGACTTTGAATCCAGAGAGGGAGAGGAACTGTGGGCCGAAGACTGAGGAGGGGGAAATGTAGAGCACGGGCTTCTAGGATATGCCCTTTGGTCGGAAGACGATGCATGGAGGGGATTGGAACCATGGCAATGTAATGATATACGATGGAATGAATATGGAACTGAGGTTCTCTCATGTAAACTATCATATAACTCACAATAAAACATAAAAAAAAAATCTGTTGTGCAGGAACTTTTTAAAGTGTTGAAGAGCAGAGATATCAGCTTGTGGACTAAGGTGCGAAAAAAAAAAAAAAGAAAAGGAAAAGGCTCATGCAATTGTTGTTATTGTTGTTGCTAAGTGTCGTCAAGATGGTATTAATTCTAGCAGCTCTGTATAGAATTTCTTAGCATGTAAATCTTTGTAGGAGCAGATAACCTCATTTTTAGCCCATGGATCCCTTATGTAATGTTAATCCTACAAAGCCACTTTCAGAGCTTCTAAGCAATTGTGGAGGCTAGCAAGTCCCAAATCCATAGTTCAGAGGTCAGTATGGAGTAGTCACCTCATCTATGTAGTCTCAGAAGCTTTGAAACCTAAATGGCATAGCAGATAACAGGCTATTGATGCATGCGGCACCATGGATTCAGGAGCTAAAGCTGGTGATTCAGGTCAGGTAATAGGCCACAAGGCCCATGAACTAGAGGTTGGATGGAAATGAGACAGATGCATTGTCTAGAGCTAGAGAGAAAACTTTGCCAAAAATATTCCTATATATTGGACTCAGATCATGAGTGGTAATTTGAGTCACACCCTTTAAAGTCAACATCTTTATTGTTGTTAAATGCCGTAGAGTCGGTTCCAACCCATAGCGACCCTGTATAAGGTTTCCAAGGAGCAGCTGGTGAGTTTGAACCGCCGATCTTGCCATTCAAACGGCTTTGCAACCTGGTGCATTAACCCACGGCGCCACACCAGGACCCCCTTTAAACGTTTGTTGTTGTTGTTGTTGTTATGTGCCGTGGAGTCGGTTCCGACTCATAGCAACCGTGTACAGGGATACCGAGGCTGTAAATCTTTACGGGAACAGAAAGCCTCATCTTTCTCCCGCGGAACAGGTGGTAGTTTCCAACAGCTGACCGTGAGATTAGCAGCCCAATTCGTAACCACTACGCTACCAGTACTACCTTAAGCCTTACTCCTTGTTGTAGTTGTTTTTAGGTGTCATCAAGCCAGTTTCGACTAATAACAACCTTATGCACAACTGAACAAACACAACAAGTCCTGAGTCATCCTCATAGTTGTTACTTTGAGCCGATTACTGCTACCATTGTGCCAATTTATCCCGTTAGGGGTCTTCCTCTTTTTCGCTGATTCTCCACTTTGAAAAGTGTAACATCCTTTTCCAGGAACTGGATAATATTTTGGATGTATGAGAGACAGAGTCTCACCATCTTTGTTTCTAAAGAGCATTCTGGTTGTACATATTTCAACATATATTTGTTTGTTCTTCTGGCAGTCCATGGTACTTTCAATATTGTTTTCCAACACCATATTTTAAATGCTTTAAATTCTTCTACAGTGCTCCATATTCATCTTAATCCTTAGTCCTACCTTCATCTTTACAACAGAAATAGAGGCTAGGATTTGCAATACATCAGAGAATAAAGGTATATGGCTAAAAGGGCCATGATAAAAAAATAACTGTTCTGCAACTATCTACCAACAATTTTAGATGGTGCTCTCTCAAACGCTATTATGTAAGCAAACATTTTTCTATCAATATGCTACTTAGAAGCCAGGATGGTAAAATTCCATAAAATTTTAATTTCCCAATTACTTTCTTCACTCTGAAATTCTATTTACAGATAATGTGTTGTCCCAATTTATTAATACAATCTTCTTTAGCCAAATAGAACTGGTAAAATAAAACATAGGAAAATCAGATAATTTATAGATTTTCTTAGATTTTCACCCTAAAATCTAGAATATGTGTCTTAGATTAAAAAAACAAAACTCTCCAATTATTCATAATATATTTGTGATACCAAACCATAAAGAATATTTGTGTGGTTTAATTTACTACATCATTATTAATTTTCCTTAATTTATAAGAAATTGTATTTTAAAAAGTGCTGAAACATTCCATTTTTATTACAGTTTCGTGTGTGCTAATTTTAGATAAGAATATGATGAACATTTTCAAGCATATGTTTTTAAAAATGGCAAACCACATGGAAAGGAATTATTAATCATTTTTTCTGCTCAAATTATCATAAAATAACAACTTTAGTATTATATTCTTAGCCTCCCTACTCAATTCTCTCCCAGTGTCCACATATGACATCCAAAATCTCATTATTCAATGAGTGTCAGAGAGCACTTGATCATCTAGAGAAAAAGATTTAATTATGAAATGACTTAGCAATCTGCCAAGACTCTTTTCATGGTATCTGATAGACAATATAATCCTGGCATAGAATCAAAATGTGTGACTTTGGATTTCATTTGATTTAGCAATTTAGGACACACCTGTGCCCTAAACCCAATGTTTCATTAATTCTCTGAGTCTAGCATTATATTTTTCTACTTCTAATTTCATCTCAAATGTGAACAACTTCTTGACACCCTCAGATAATTTATTTGTTCTTCTTCCATGCTCCAATAATGCTGAATATATATCTCTATTTCAATACAAATGCCACTCTATATCAATTTTATTTTTCATTACATATTGTTATTGAATAGCTACTGGGACACAGAGCATTTCTATGGGTTGGCTATACAAGGACAAATAATACAAGGACTTTCATACTTGAGATGTTAACAGATATTATTTTCCAACATTAAATTCTGAGTTCATTGTGGTCAAGTATCATGACTTATTAATTCTTACACTTGTAGCACTAGCAGGTTTCCAGGCATATATAATACAGAATATATTCAATAAATAAAGCTGTGGATGATTGGTTGAGCAAATGAAGAAAGGGAGTTTGAAGCAATAATTTTAAAGAGGTTAAAGTCAATGTAAACAGCTTTAAATAAGGGAGAATTCAAGCAAACAGTGATACAGTTAGAAGGAATGAAAGCCCAGTATTCACCCTACAGCAGAGGTATCTGTCATTTTATACAAATCAGTAGAGATTTTTTATAATTACTCCTCAAGAAATCTCTATGTTGTTTTCAAGTATAAAACACCTGTCTTAAATTTCAGATCAATGCAACTTATTTCATTCTCTGTAGGGCTGTATGTGAAATTGATGTATTTTACCCTTAGTTCTACTAACACTTACCAGAGTTGACTTAGCAAATGAGTCAAGATCATTGATAGTCCATGTCTACTAGCATCAGTCTTTGTTGTTGTTGTTAAGTGCCTTCAAGACAGTTCTGACTCTTAGCGTATAGGGTTCCCAAAGAGTGGCTGGTGAGCTTCAACTGCTGACCTTGCAGTTTAAATTGACCTTGGAGTCCAGTGCATTAACTCTCAGCACCACAAAATAGTTAAAACTAAAATCTCCATTTTCAGGGGAAAGTAGAGTATGATCACAGAGAGGAAATCCATTTCATATATGTATTTTTGTTTGTTTCATTGTGATCGGATTTTTGCTCCAACATAATTCGAAAAGTGAGAACAATAAAATCACATTATTTTGGACTTACAAACAACTCTCTAATTTTAAGTCTGCCAAGCTGTTTTCTGTGTCTTTTATCTTATATGCCTTACTTAATAGAACCCAACAGAAGGAAAAGTAGGTATTTAGCTTTTCACAAGTTGAGGGAGGCAAAATCACCATGGCAACATAATGATTAAAAAAAAAGATAATCTTTATGAATATATAAATAATATGCAGTAATTCCTCAAGATTATCAAGTCTTTTACTGTAAGTATCAGGATTTTGTCTGTTCAATCCAAAATGGATTAAGAATGGGAGCTCAGGATAAGAGGCATCCAGACCAGATCAGACTCACAACTTTTCTGAGAGGAGAAACTAAATAGTTACAACACAATTCTGTTGTTTATAGTTGTTTTCCATGGTTACTCATATACAAGTGTATACAGTAGTACCGTTTATTGTTGTTGTTAAGTGCAGTAGGGTTGGTTTCAACACACAGCTACCCTGCATAGGGTTTTCAAGGAGTGGCTGGTGAGCTTGAACTTCCAACCTTGAGGTTCAAACCAACTTTACAGTCTGACCCATTAACACACAATGCCACACCAGGACTCCAGTAGTAACATTGTTGTTGTTGTGAAATGCTGTCGAGTCAGTTCCAACCCATAGCAACCCTTTATAGGGTTTCCGAGGAGCAGCTGGTGAGCTTGAACCACCGACCTTGCAGTTCAAACAGTTGAATTTGAAATCCAGTTCTCCTTGTTGACTCTGTATTTCACAGCACTCCTAAAAGTATTGAACAATCCTCATAGGTATGGGGAGAGGTAAATTTGTAGATTGGGTGGGTGTTGCTTAACTATTTCAGACAATATTTTTGTGTCCAAATTATCAAAATCAAAGTTCTCTATTTTCTGGTATGATTTTACAACATTTGTTACTGGATATGATACAGAATATATTTTGAAAAACGCATGTAAGACAGAGATTGAAATAAGAAAGCTTTTCTATGAGAGTAATGGCCAAATCAAATGGCTGATTTGGTAATTTATCCAAAGACAATGGCAAAGGTACAAATCTTACTGGATGAGATGGGAGAATGAGCATAATGCCAAAATGAGCATAATGACAGTAACAACATTTTAATGTTCATTCAAATAAAAAACCTCTGCTTGATATTTGCTAGTTAAATAATTCTCTACTATTCTTCTGATTGGCCATAGAAAATGTCATTTGTATTTGATGTTAAGGACATTTATTAAGTTAGCTACAGCAAAAGATATATAGTCACAATGTTTGTGAACAAACAGAAACAACTGATGTAAATTTTATTTGCTTGCAAATGTAATAATAAAAAATGCAGGTGAAATGATATATATTAGAACAATTGACTAGACATAATTTTTCCATTCAAGTCACACCAAAGACTCTTCTAAAACGAACAAAAATAATAATAAAAGCTACACAGACATGCATATGCATAGAAATTTTGTTAATCGTCATCCAGTCAATTCTGAATCGTGGTGACCTATGTGTGCAAAGAAGAACTGTTCCATAGGGTTTTCAAGGTCTTCACCTTTCAGAAACAGATCACCAAGCCTGAGATACAAGGTGTCTCTTGGCTCGTAGTTGACTACAAACCTTTTGGCTTATAGTAGAATACACAGCTGTGTGCACCACTCAAGGATGTTGGTTGTCTAAGAACTAAGGGGCACCTGATCCAAGCCATGACATTTTCTATAGCATCATGTTGTTGTTGTTGTCAGGTGCCATCGAGTCGGAACCGACTCATAGCGACCCCATGAACAGCAGAACGAAACACTGTCCGATCCTGGGCCAACCTCACTACCGCTGCCACACTTGAGTCCATCAATGATGTCACCTGGCTGATCCATCTCGTTGGGGGTCTTCCTCTTTTTCTCTGACCCTCCACCCTACCCAGCATGACATCCTTCTCCAATGA
>NW_006408520.1:3589624-3623550 GCF_000296735.1 Chrysochloris asiatica
TTTTTTCCACAATCGCTTTCTGAGTGCCCTCCCACCTTCCAGTCCTATATCTGACAATGTTTCTCTGCTATGCATAGAGTTTTCAGTGACTAGCAATTCAGAAGTAGTTTAACATGTATATAGCATCATATACATGTTAAAATTGGGCAATGAATAAGGAAGACCTTAAAAGAATTGATCCATTTGAGTTATGGTATTTTAGAAAAATATTAGAAGTACCATGGACTTCCAGAATAACAAACAAGTCTGTGTTGGAAATATGCTCCCTGGAGAAAGCAGAGTGGTGAGATTTAATTTTTCTCACTTTGGATATGTTCAGGAGGGTGCTGTCCCTGGAGAAGGACATCATTCTTGCTAGAATTTGGGTCACCAAAAGAGGAAGGCCCCCAATGAGATGGATTGGCACAGTGGCAACTGTAGTGGGCTCAAACGTACTGGTGATTGTGAGGATGGTGCAGGATCAAGCATAGATAGGGTCACTGTGAGTTGGAACCAACTTGATGACACCTAACTATAACCATAACAGAATTATATGAGTATAAACATCACCCATCGCATCGAGTAGATTCCAACTGTAGGGTTCTGAGACTGTAAATCTTTACTGAACAGATAGCCTCATCATTCTTCCTCGAAGGGGATGGTGGGTTTGAATTGCCAACCCAGTGCATGACTCTGGTACCCAATAGACCACTGTCCATTTTGCTTGGACATGTTATCAGGAAATGAGCATGTTTGGTGGAGGGAGACTTTTAGTGAGATGAATTGGCATAATAGCCATAATGATAACCTCAAAGATGATAACCTCATGAAGATAACTTGGACCAGGCAGCATTTCATTCTGCCACAAATTGGAATTCACTCCCTATCTATTGATCAATGAATAGCATATGGGTCACTTCAATTCATTATAGCCCTCCCTGTAGATTCCATGTAGTGTATTTTACAACAGTTGGCATTTTAAAGCTAAAAACAACAAATGGAGTATATTTACTATATTGCCTTGGAATGAAACTATAATTTTTAAAATTATCTCTTTTATAGGGTTTTCATGACTTAAAAATAATTTTCATTCATTTATCCAGATCTAGTGAATAATGTTAATTATTTGTTGCATTCGGAAATATTTATTACTAAGAAAAATCATAAGAAATATATCCTATTATATTTGATGTCATTCATATAAAAATACAACATATAATAAGTATTAAGAAATAGAAAAGAAGCACTATTTTATAATAGAACTTACAAGCATATATAAACTAAATTACTTGGACCCTAGAAATATTTGTTATGCATACATACAGTATTTGAACTATTGATCCAGACACAATAAACATTAAACTTTAAATACAATTCTAACTTATTAAAAAAATTAAACCCATATGTTACCTGGGGAGTTCTTGTATGGTGCTGTAGGATAAGTACTGAACTGGTAACTGCAAGGTTGGTGGTTCAAACTTATTAGCTGCCCCTTGGAAACCTTATACAGGGACACTATCAATCAGAACAGGCTCTACAGCACTTAACAACAACAATGCTATGTGCTTTTGTTTTTTCTTTTTAAATAAAACTTTTACTCTGACAGTTGCATCTGACCAATAGGTGTCACTACTGATGAATTTGTTTTAATTTTCAAATTTATCTAATCACATAAAATACTACTAATAAAGAATGTCAAAATGGGACACACATTGAAAATCTCCAGGAGCAAATTGCAGAAGTACATAAATTTTAGCGAGGAGGTAAATCTAAGAACACATAGAAAACTATGTTTGAATACTATTATTGTTATGACCCAGTATGCCCTACTGTATGCTCTCTTGTTGTTGTTAAGTGCTGTCAAGTCCATTCTGTCTTATAGCAATGCTGTATAAAATTTCTGAGGCATGGCTGGTGTGTTTGAACCATTGATCTTGTGGATCAAACTGACCCTGAGGTCAATTGCTTATCCTATGATGCCATACCAAGACTCTACTATTTACCTTTAATATCTATGAAATTAGAAAGCTATTGAACTGCGTTCATACAATGTGACAAACATACCACTAGAAGAATGGTGTGGTATTGTAGGATAAACACTGGGCTTGAAATCACAAGGTTGGCAGTTCAAACCCATGAGCTGTTCCTTGGAAACCCTATATAGGGTCGCTATTAATCCAATCCAACTTAATATCCCTTAACAACAACAACAAGGAGTCTTGGTGTGGAGCTAAGGATAAATGGTGGGCTGCTAACCACATGGTTGATGGTTCAAACCCAACAGATGCTCCTTGGAAACCCTATACAACAACAGGTTAACTCAAGATTATTTAAATACTTCAGCTTCAATTCCTTCTGCCTTCAGGTCTAGAATGGCTGAGCAATGATGTATGTGTGTGGGCGAGGGAGAAAGGTATGTGTCTGCATTGTAACTATTAATTTGTGGGATTATCCTCTACTTATAAATTGTCTTTAAAATTAAATAGCTTTTCTTTCCATTTGTAAGGCTTGTACACCAAAATTGGTATTCTGCAGATACCTTTGCCTCAGCTGATACTATGGGTGTTCCCTAAAAGCTCATGAAAAACCATAAAACCCTTTTAAAAGACACAATCTTGTTCAGTTTGATAAACATCAAGTATGTTCTTCCATTCTGGTTTTCTAACTCTAGATCTTTGCACTTTTTATTACAATACTTTGTCTTTTCAAATTACCCTCTGAGATCTTTTCAAATATTTAACCTCATGCTTTCTTCCATTTGTTTTAACTACTCTATTCAAAGAGCAATTTGCAGGGTCTTTTCTGATACTCATCTTGGTCATTTCTATGTTTTTAATGACTCTTTGCTTTCTTCAAGTATGATACCCTTGATGTCATACAATACATACTTATCCAATCTGCATGCTGAGTAAAAAAACATGAGAAACAGGACTATATGAAGAGCATGGAATCAATATTCAAGAAATATCCATTAACAACTAGCAATATGCATATGACATAATCTTGACATTAAGCACTTGCTAATGGGAATCAAAGACTACAATCTTTACTTTGGACTACACCACAATGTAAATAAAAGACATTTCTTCACTTGGTTAATAGACAGCATCATGATAAATGGACAAAAGACTAAAGTTGTTTAGGTTTTAATCTTTCTGGGATCCACAATCAATACCCATGGGATAAGTCGTCAGGTAATCAAATGATTTGGCATGTTGTTGTTATTAAGTTTATCCAGTCATTTCTGATTCATAGTGACCCTGTATAGGGTTTCCAAGGAGTGGCTGGTGAGTTTGAACTGCCCACCTTGTGGTTCAAACTGACTTTTCAGTCCACTGCATTAACCTGCAGCACCACACTAGGGCTATCTACTGCAAAAGATCACTTTAATAAGCTAAAAAGCAAGGATGTCACTTAGAAGACTAAGGTGTTCCTGATCCAAGCCTAGGTATTCAATCATTAGTATACAAAAGCAAGACAATTAATACGGAATTGATGCCTTTGAATTATGGTGTTGGTGAAGATTACTAAATATGGCATGAACTTCTAGAAGAATAAACAAATTTGTGTTGGAAGAAGTGGGGTCAGACTATTCTTTAGAATTGAAGATGGTGATTTTTCATCTGATGTACTTGGCCATGTCATCATTAGGGACCAGTCCTTTGAGAAGTACATCATGATTGGTAGAGGGTCAGTGAAAGGAGAAGATTCTCAATGAGATGGAATGACACAGTGATTGCAACACTGGACTTAAACGCAATAAGATATCATATGAGCTCAGCATTAACAGTTGTAAGAAAGGCTAAGAACCAGGCAATGTTTCCTTCTGTTGTAAAGAGAGTCACTATAAATTAGAACCTACTAGCTAACATCTAAGGAGCTCTGGTAGCGTAGTGGTTACGAATCGGGCTGCGAACATCAATGTCAGCAGTTCGAAACTACCAGCTGTTCTGCGGGAGAAAGATGAGGCTTTCTGCTCCCGTAAAAATTTACAGCCTCGGAAACCCTGTGCAGGGTCGCTATGAGTCGGTTCCGACTCCACGGCACATCACCATCACCCATCACCATCAGCTAACATCTAACAACACCTTGTTCAGCTTTTCTTAAGTGTGATTTTAGTACTGTGGTGATGGTGGTGGTGGTTATGTTCCACTGAGTTGCTTTTGATTCATTGTTGTTAAGTGCCATTGAGTCGATTCCAACCCATAGTGACCCCATAGAGGGTTTCCAAGGAGCAGCTGGTGAGCTTGAACCACTGACCTTGTGGTTCAAAGTGACTTTGGAGTCCAGCACATTAACCCTCAGCACCACACCAGGACTCTGTATAGGGTTTTCAAGGCTGTAAATCTTTACAGGAGCAGAAATCCTCAATTTTTTTCCTGTGGAGTGACTGGTAGATTTGAACTACTGACCTTATGGTTAGCAGCCCAACTCATAACCCACAATGCTACCAGAGCTCCTTTTGAGTGTTGTAAGCATACCAAATCTGCATATAGCTGTTCAAACTTTTCCTTTCTCTTCCAAAAAATATAGAAACACCAAAGAGCCTACAAATTCCATGATAATCTGAGTAGCTTGATTATTAGGTCTTTGTATAGGTGTAACTCACTTCCCTAAAAAAATACCTAGGCTCTTCTCCAGCTTGAAAATTATGCCTATTTGAGAGAAAAAAACAAAAGAGACAAAAACTATAGTGGTTACTAAGCTTATTGAGGTTGTCTTTCTAGCCTAGAACACTTTGAATATATTTCGGGGATTATAAATAGACTCCTGGTGTGGCTCTGTAGGATCAGCACTGGCTTCAAACTATAAAGCTGGCTATTCAAACCCACTAGCTGCTCCTCAGAAACCCTACACAGGGTCGCTATGAGTTGGAACTGACTCAACAGCATTTAACAACATAAAGGGGGAAAATCTAGAGGAAAGAAATTGGAAATAACTCCAATATTCTGCTTACTTTTATTGCTCAGAAATTAGATTATACTTTTAAATATTGGGAAAATTATGGACTTCAATAGACTTTCATTTATCTATATTTAGAATTAATTATAAAATCCCCACCTCAAAACCCAAAGTTATTACATATTGTGCTTTTGTCTAATTATAATTATTTGTTTTTATTGAGATTCTGTTTCCCAGATCAATTTTTTATTTTAGATTTCTATTTGTTGCTACATTATTGAAGTCTGAATGAAGTTCTTGACCATATTAAGGTTCTAAATTATACAATAGGTACGAGGTTTATAATTCTTGGAAGTATATACTTAATGTAATATAATTTTAAATTGACATATATTGTTGGATGCACCTAAAAATCTGTTTTGTTGATAGGACAATGTACTTACTTCTTAGGTATTCAACAACATTTTCAAGATAACAAATGGGAAAATTGGGAGTCACTTTGGAGAATCCCAGGGTCTCACCAATCCTTGTCCTAGAAACCAATCGCCCTTCCCCGCTAAACCTTTACTTCAGCGTACATGAGCTAAGAACTTGATCCCAAGGTTTAATTTAGCTTTAAATTCCAGTGTTGCCACTTTCTACTCATGCAAACGTTGATAACACTTTAACTTCCCTAGATCTTTTTCATCACATAAATAAAATGACAACAATAACTTGCTCAATGACATGAGCATTAAATATGATACTTGAGACATGTAGCACAGTATCGGGACTCCTGGTGTAGGGTCAGCACTGGACTTGAACCACAAGGTTGGCAGTTCAACTCCTTAAGCTGCTCCTCAGAAACCTATTTCTAACTATGAAGAAGAACATGCCATCACTATGTGTCAGAATTGACTTAACAACAATAAAAACAACAAGAAGCAGAGTATCTAAAGCCCTTGTATTTGGTGATGTCATATCAGACAAGGAACTGCTTTCTAAAATTAATAGAATATTTCAACACCTCAAGGAACCCTGATAGCATAGTGAGTTATGAGCTGGTCTGCTAAACAAAAGGTCAGTAGTTCTAATCTACCAGCTGATCTGCAGGAGAAAGTTGAAACGTTCTGCTCCTATTAAGATTTACAGCCTCAGAAACCCTATACAGGGCTGTTAAGAATCAGACAACAAATGATGGTTGTCAGGGGTGGGAGGAAAGGGAGACTTATTCACTGTCTAGAATTACTCACTGTCTAGAAAGGTAGATTCATGGTAACTTGGGCAATAGGGAAGGCAGGTGAAAAATAATAAAAAAGAAAAAACACAAAAAAAAACAACCCCAAAGGTCAGTAGCTTAAATTAACTACTCCTTCCTGGAAAGAAAGATGTGGCATTTTACTACCTTAAAGACGGACAGTCTTTGAGACACTATGGAGCCCTGCTTCCCTGTCCTGTATGGTCCCTATGACTTTAAATTGATTTGAGCGCAATAGGTTTGGGTGTTTGGGTTAACATATATCTGTTCCCAACCTGAAAAATGTGATGTGACACAAACCATTCCTCTAACAGTCCACTTGACTTAACTGGGTTTGAAGGTCCATTTCAATAAGCACCCAGAAATCAGATACATACTCACAGTTACAGAATTTATTTTGGAAAGTTGTTGTTGTTGTTAGGTGCCACTGAGTTGGTACGACTTATAGCAAACCTAAGCACAACAGAAGGAAACACTGCCTGGTTCTGCCTCAACCTCACAATCGTTGCCACAGTTGAGGCCATTGCTGCTACCATTGTGCCAATCCATTTCCGATCTTCTTTTTCTCTGACTCCCCATTTTACGAAACATGATATCCTTCTCCAGGGACTGGTCTCTCCTGACAATATGTCTGATGTATGAGAGATGAAGTCTGGCCATTTTGGAAGGTTACAATTCAGGATCAGAAATGCTATGGACACAGTTGTTTGAATCTGGAAAGCCCCTCTTCAGCCATGCCCACAAGCAGATTTCTCTCTGCCTAGCCAATGTTCTCTCTGTCTAGCCCTTAAAAAGCTGATAAATGCCCACAGGGCATACCTTTGCACCATAAACCTTGTCTTGAAGGCACTAGGCTCTACTTCCATGGGTCAGCAACCTCCAATTAAGTGCCTGGAAGCACCCCACTCTGCAAGCAAGTCTCCTGCACAAAGTCACTCATCTTTTTTCCTTGCTCTGGGAAGCTCACTGCTCTGTCTCATGCTATGGTTCTTGTCCAGCTGCTGCTGCTCCTCAGCTTTTCCTCCAGTGTTACAGATTCCTGTCCATATGTTAAAGAGGTTCAACTTACAGGGAATTTACTGGTATCTCAGGGTGTTAAGGAGTCCTGGTGTGGCACTGTGGGTTAATGAGCCAGACTGCAAAGCCGTTTGAACTGCAAGGTTAGCGGTTCAAGCTCACCAACCGCTCCTCGGAAACCCCAAGCAGGGTCGCTATGGGTCAGGACTGACTCGATGGCGCTTAACAACAAACAGGGTCTATAAAACAGCATTATTCTTGGCTCTTCTTTGATGGTAGTGAAATCTCCACCCTTCCTGCATCTCATTTTATAACGATGCTAAAGATTAACATTTTTACAATTATAAAGATCTCTTAACACTCACAACTGAATCATGTTATTTATCCATCAGTAGCTTCTCTCATCTTCTTTTACCCAGGCCTTTCAGGAAGAGTCATTTGGCAGGGATTACAAATAGTTAGGCAGAAGAGAAATATTAAATAATTCGCTATACCACACAAAGATATGCCTAATAAATGAGCTATTGTTATTTAATTAAGCAAGTCCTATACAGTCCCCACTTGTTGTTTCTTGAGTCTAATGTTTTATCTTTAGTTCTACTGAATCCAAAACATTAGGCCCTTGTTATCTGTCTGGATTTTACTAGTCTACTAAGTAATCTCTCTTCAGTTCTTGACTGTCCCTTCCCTGTCCTGTATAATTATCACCATCTATAAGAATGGCCTTCAACTACTTTCAATATATTTGTACTTATTAATTATAAATTAATAAATCCTGGTAGTGCAATGGGCAAAGCTCTGACTGCTAACCAAAAGGCTAGTAGTTCAAACCTACCAGAAGCTATAAGGAAGAAAAGACCTGGTGATTTGCTCTGTTCAACATTGTTATTAAGGAGCTCTGGTAGCGTAGTGGTTATGAATTGGGCAGCAAACCTCAAGGTCAGCAGTTTGAAACTACCAGTGGTTTGGTGAGAGAAAGATGAGGCGTTCTGCTCCTGTAAAGATTTATAGCCTTGGAAACCCTGTACAGGGTCGCTATGAATTGGAATTGACTCCACAGCACATAACCACCACCACCAGACATTGTTTTTATTTCTATTGTTATAAGCCATTGTACTGATTCTTTCTCAGAGAGACTCTATACAATGGAGTAGAACTTCTCCATATAGTTTCTAGACTGTAATCTTTATGGGTTCAAATTGCCAGGTCTTATCTCCCAGAGTAACTGATGAGTTTAAACCTCTGAGTAAACCTTTTAGATAGCAGCTAAACATTTAACCATTCCTCCATCAGGATTCATTCATAAAGATTGTTGTTGTTAAGTACCATGGAGTCGGTTCCGACTCATAGTGACCTTGCATAGGGTTTCCGAGGCTGCAAATCTTTACAGGAGCAGAAAGCCTCATCTTTCTCCCATGGAACAGCTGGCAGTTTAAAACTGCCGACCTTGAGGTTAGCAACCCTATTTGTAACCACTAATCTACCAGAGCTCCTTTACAGCCTGGGAAGCCCTATGGGACAGTTGTTCTCTTTCATAGAGGCTCATGGTAAGACAGAATTGATTCCAAGGCATGCAATAACTACCTTAAAAATGATTCACATGAATGTTACAGGCATTCTAAAGTATACACAAAAGTAGAAAAAAAGAGATGAGATTAAATATAATTGGAAAACTTACCATTTTTCTTTAGTCATTTCAATGAATTATCATGTACAACCTCATGGGGACACATATAAATTTAGAAATTGCTGACCAGCTTACTAGTTACTTAAATTTTCTTAATAATGATTATATTTTTGTCACACTCTTTCATCATAATTTCTTCAAATTGAGTCGATTCTGACCCATAGCAACCTTGTATAGCGTTTCCAAGGAACAGCTGGTAAGCTTGAACTACTGACCTTGCAATTCAAACAACTATGCGGTATGGCACGTTAGCCCATAGCACCACACCAGGACTCCAACCTGTATACTACAGCTTTATAAAGTGATTCAACATGTGCATTCACCTTAATGATTCTCGTCTTGATGTCTTTCCTAATTACTCTCTTAAAAACCCTTATCTCCACTATAGGGGTAGATCCATACTCAACCTTCAAACATTTTCTGATGATGATGAATTTATCATTCTTTTATCAATATTACTTTTTAATATTATGCATAATCCTAGGATTCTAATTTTTACATGCTATTTCTAACTATGAAGAAGAGCATGGCATCAGGATTCAAGGAGGACTCATTAACAACCTACACTATGCTGATGATATAAACTTCCTTGATAAAAATGAAGAGGACTTAACGTACTTACTGATGAAGGACAAAGATTACAGCCTTCAGTATGGATTATACCTCAATGTAAAAAACAAAAACAAAAACAAAAATCCTCACAAATGGACCAATACGCAACATCATGATAAATGGAGAAAAGATTTAAGTTGTCGAAGCCTTCATTTTACTTGGATCTACAATCAACTCTCATGGAAGCAGCAGTCAAGAAATTAGATGATGCATTACTTTAGGCACATCTGCTGCACAAGACCACTTTAAAGTGTTTAAGAGCAAAGATATCAAGTTGGAGACTGAGGTGCACCTGAGTAAAGTCACAGTACTTTCAATAGCTTCATATACATGTGAAAATTGGACATTGAATAAAGAAGAATGTAGAAAAATTGATACATTTGGGTTATGGTACTAGAGAAAAATATTGAAAGTATTGAAAGATTGCCAGAAGAACAAGCAAATCTATGTTAAAAAAAAAAGTACAGCTAGAATGGTCCTGAGAAGTCAGGATGACAAGACTTCATCTCTCATTTTTCAGATATATTATAAGGAGGGATCAGTCCTGGGAGAAAAACAATATGCTGGTAAAGTGAAAGGTCAGTGAAAAGTGGAAGATCTCCAATGAGATGGATTGGCACAGTAGCAGCAGCAATGGACATAAGTCTAAGAACAATTGTTGACATTGTGCAAGACTAGGTACTATTTAGTTCTGTTGTGCATGAGTCAGAGCCAACTTGAAGGCATCTCACAACAACAATGAATTAGAATTGATAGATATCAATGGGTTTGTTTGGATTTAGCTTGGTTTACTTGTTTGAATAACCTTTTAAGTTGACTCTCTTAAAAGCAAGATCTATATTTTTTCTTGTATGTGGAATTGAATTAATTCAATCTAGATTTGTTGAATTAATATGAGATGTTTTTGAGATTTCCTGGAATTCTTTGCATGTTATTGCACTCAACTCTGTGGTAAAATCCAGCC
The DNA here is from genome assembly GCF_000296735.1 of Chrysochloris asiatica. Taxonomy (NCBI): domain Eukaryota; kingdom Metazoa; phylum Chordata; class Mammalia; order Afrosoricida; family Chrysochloridae; genus Chrysochloris; species Chrysochloris asiatica. The sequence goes on from NW_006408520.1 coordinate 3,600,023, forward strand.
CACTATTTTAAGATTCCGATCAAATATTGCCTTTGTAATATCCAGTTTGACCTTTCCCAGCAGAGTTAATTTCCATTTCTTCTGAATCATCCCTTTATCTGGTACTTAACTATATTAGTTATTTATCTCCATAGATTAGTATTGTTGCTTTACATGTATATTTTCCTCAAGAAATTGTGACTTTATTTAGAGCAAGAGCAATGTATCTAGACCCTGATTGATATAATAATTATTTCTTGATTGAATCAATAAACAGATAAAGGAATGATGGAATGAATACATTACCCAGTGATAAATTAAAATTCAAGATCCACTGTATCAAGCAGTCTGCTTTTTGTTTTGTAAACCCTAAAAGCCCTAAGATGAAAAAGTCACGCTTTGACTTGCAGTATGAAAGGATTCTATGGGCAAAATATTGAATGATGCAGAAAGCATCAAAATAAGATGGAAGGAATGCAGAGTCACTGTACCAAAAAACAATGGGTGATGTTTAACCATTTCAAGAGGTAGCACATGAACCAGAGCCAGTGATAAGTCCAAGTTACACTGAACATATTGACAAAGAACAAGGATCTGGGAATTGATGCCTAGAAATTTGGAAGACAGCTACCTGACTAACTGTTTGGAAGAGATCCATATTTGTGCCCATTCCTAAGGGAGGTGATCCAATGGAATGTGAAAATCATTGGACAATATCATTAGCATTGCTTGCAAGTAAAGTTTTGCTAAAGATAACTCAAAAACTGCAGCACTACATTTACAGGCATCTGCCACAGGTTCAGGTCAGATTCGAACCAGGACATGGAATGAGGGATATCAATGCTGTCATCAGATCGTTCTTGATGAGAGCAGAGAGATGAAAACCTGAAAGGTGTTTGTTGTTGTTGTTAGGTGCCATCGAGTCGGCACCGACCCACAGCGAACTTATACACAGCAGAACGAAACACTGCCCGATCCTGGGCCAACCTCACTATTGTTGCCACACTTGAGTTCATCAATGCTGCCACTTGGCCAATCCATCTTTTTGGTGGTCTTCGTCTTTTTCTCTGACCCTTCACCTTATCAAACATGATATCCTTCTCCAGCGACTGCTATATACGACAATATGTCCAAAGTATGAGAGACGAAGTTTGGTTACCTTGCTAGTGTTAGGCAAACTCTTTAAAGTGATTAAAGGCAAAGTTGTCAGTTTGAGGACTAAGAGGCATCTGATTCAAGCCATGGTATTTTCAATAGCTTCATATGCATGTAAAAGTTTGACAATGAATAAGGAAGGCCATTGAAGAACTGATGCATTTGAGTTATGGTGTTGAAGGAAAATATTAAAAATACCATAGACTGCCAGAAGAACAAACAAATCTGTGTTGGAAGATGTACAGCCAGAATTTTACTTAGAAGCCAGGATGGTCAGACTTTGTCTCTCATACTTCATACATATTATCAGGAGAGGCCTGGAGAAGGACATCATGCTCATTTAAGTTAAGGATCAACAAAAAAGAGGAAGACCACCAATGGGATGGAGTGACATAGTGGTAGCAGCAATGGACTCAAGCATAGTAAAAATTGTGAGATTCGTGCAGGATAGGGTAGTATGCCATTCTTTTGTGCATGAGATCATTATGAGTAAGTACCACTTAGACGTCACCTAACAACAAGAGTATGTGAATATTTTCTACAGTTGATGTAGAGAAGGAAAATATTTAGTTTCACTACACTGTGGTGCTATTGTTAGGTGTCTTTGACTCAGTTCTGACTCAGTGTGACCGTGTATATGGTTTCCAAGGGGCAACTGGTGGGTTTGAACTGCCAAACTTGTGGTTCAAAGTCTATTGCTGATCCTACAGTGCCACATATATTCATCAATACAGGTGTTATATTGTCTGTACAGGGTGAACTTTCAACAGTACTTTCCTTAATAAACATATGGTACTCAGAATAGGTTATTGAAGTTGAAAAATTTGCTAAAACAATAAATAAAAGAATGAACATGTTTACTAAATATCTTCATAGTTGCTTTAAAATTATCATTCTAATCATCTACATTGTCATCCTCAGATTATCATTAATAATATAAATATTATTATTCTCTTAATCTAAATATTACTGTAGTGACTGCATTCAGCCATTATCTTCTAAAGGTATATGCAAAGATGAAATTAAGCTATAACTTAATGAAAACTATATTTTATAATAATGAATTTTGCTCTCTTTTTTCCCAATAGCTATAAAAATTGCCACAGTGGTTTAATGCCATGATTCTTAACACAGTATTGGTATGTCTCATATAATATTATTGTTCCTTGTGGACACTTTAAACTTAATTAAAATGTGCGGTTTTCCTACAACTTAGAAAATAAACCTGACATGCTGTGTTTCAAATGTAAGCACCCTCCTGGTAGTCATCAATAATTGGTGAAGCAATGAAAAAATCTTTTTAAAACTATACCCAGTGAAGGACTGTTATGCAGTAAAAACCACTTTTCATTACATTCATTTGCCTCATGATGTTATCTCAAAGTATAAATACTTAACAAACCAGCATTCTAATATCTGAACATAAGAAAAAAGTCAGATTATTTCATGTTTTTCTGAGCACTTTGAAATTAACCATTTAATTAATTGAGTAATTTCAAAATAACATGATTGACTTAATAGGGACACTTCTTTGGCCAAATTACTGAATTCATAGTACCTCCCTCTGCTTATCTGGAGACAGAGGTTAATAACAAAGCCTTTCTTATAAGATATTATGAGAATTATGTGATGTGTTTATAGAAAACATTTTTAAAGTATTTATCCAAGAAAAGATAGGCACATGGTGAAACGAGATGGAGATAAGATTCTCATGATTTAATAGTGAGTAATTGTTTTGATGACTAATTGCAATTGTTATAACCATAAAGATAGAAGAATTGTAACACAAAAGGAGAGTAGTTAATTTTACATTCCAGAAACAGAGGACCCTAGGACCATCAAGGGAGAAGAGCATAAGAGGAATGTAGGACCCTATCCAGAGAAGCAGCAGCACCAGAGATGGAGGCAGAGATGATGACATGGAGAGAGGGAAGAGCTGAGGACTCTACACTTATGGAAAGAGAAAGGCTGTGTGCTGGCAGCCAGGAGAGAGGCTTTCAGAATGTACTCTTGGGTTTTTAAAATGATTATCTATCCCTGAGTGTTTTGTATTCATCAAAAACAAAACAAAACAAAAAACCAGAGGGAATAGAAGTAAATACTGTTAAAAGATGATGCATGGAGGAGATTGTAATAGTTGCACTGAAAGGAAATATGACAGTATGAGTGCAAAACTGATGCTCTCCCATGTAAAGTATCACTCAATGCACAATAAAAGCTTTTCTTTTTTTTTTTTTAAAAAAAGATTGGCATAGTTCTTGAATCACAAACTGATTAATTACCTTGAAGACTATAATTAATATATATAGAACTTTGATGGATGGGACCTTGCCTCATCTTTTAGAGGAACAGGCTATCACCTACACACAAGCATTCATTATCCTCTGGATATACTTATTGAGAGATTGATGGGCCTGGTCTACAAGGGATGTACTATTCAGGGTGATATATAGCATTTGTCTGACATGGAGTCCCTCCTTGGAGAGAAAGGAAGATCAGAAGAGCTCAAGAGTAAAGTTCTTCATGGCTTTGAGATGCTATGGAGGGAAGAAGTAGAAATTGAACTTAAACACAGGAAGAGACAAGGGAATAAACAGTGACTGGATTATACAGGTCATGGATTGCAGCCAAATTTGGTGAAGGAATAATACCTGTTTCTTAAAAACACTTAAAGTACTGAATATATAGACCTTGACCATGAAGATGACCACTGGTATATGGTAGTTTGATCACCATATATAATATAATCCATATGCTTATGTCAGAGGAAGGGCTTTCAGTCCAATTTCATCGCTTACTGGGAGACAAGACACTTACCTAAGGAAAACTGGCAGACAACACAACAGACTCTACTCCATAGTTTATTTTCTCACTATTTAGTCTAAAAATAGTCCATGGGCTACCAGAACAACAACCAAATCAGTCTTGGAAGAAGTACAGCCAGAATGCTCCTCAAAAGTGAGGATGGTGACACTTTTTGTCTTGCTTACTTTGGGCATGTTATTAAGAAGAACTAGTTCCCTACAGAAAGACATAATGTTTGGGAAAGTAAATTAGGATCAGCCAAAAAGAGGAACACCCTCAATAGGATTCATTGACACAGTGGCTGCTATTGTGAAGACTATTCAGAAGCAAGCAATGTTTTGTTCTGTCATATATCAGTAGGTTCTATTTGAGTCAAAAAAAGGGAGTCCAGGTAGCACAGTGATTAAAGCGCTCATGTGCTAACTGAAATGTCAGTAATTTGAACCTACCAGTGCCTCACTGAGGCATCAGTTTGGAAGGTACTCAAAATATAACTGAGGAAGAGCTGCCTGCACAAAGTGGTTATTGTTGAAAGTTCTTCAAGTTGAGTTGATCCCAACTTATAATGACTCTGTATAGGGTTTTTGCAGAAAGGTTGGTGGTTTTGAACTGTTGACCTTGAGATTGTTGTTGTAGTTAGGTGTCATCAAGTCGGTACCAACTCATAGCAACCCTATGCAAAACAGAATGAAGCACTGCCCTGTCGTGGGCAAAATTCATAATTGTCGCCACTCTTAAGCCCATTGATGCTGCCACTTTGCTAATCATTCTCATTGGAGGTCTTCCTCTTTTTCTCTGACCCTCCACCTTACCAAACATGATATCCTTCTCCAGCAACTGGTCCCAACTAACAATATGTTCAAAGCGTGAGAGACAAAATTTGGCCATCCTGACCTCCAAGGAGCACTCTGGCTGCAATTCTTCCAACACAGATCTGTTTGATCTTTTGGCAGCCCATGGTACTTTCAATATTCTCCTCCAACACAATAACTCAAAAGCATCAATTCTTCTACGGTCTTTCTTACTCACTGTTCAGCTTTCACATGCATATGAGGTAACTGAAAATACCGTGGCTTGGGTCAGATGCACCTTAGTCCACAAGTTGGCATCTTTGTTCTTCAACACTTTCAAAAGGTCTTGTGCAGCAGATTTGCCTAATGCAATACATCGTTTGATTTCTTGACTGCTGCTTCCATGAGTATTGACTGTTGATCCAAGAAGTAAGATGTCCTTGACAATTTAAATCTTTTCCCATTGATTAAAATGCTGTTTATTGGTCCAGTGGTGAGGATTTTCATTGCTTTACATTGAGATGTAATCCATACCAAAGACTGTACTCTTTGATCTTCATCAGCAAGTATTTTAAGTCCTCTTTACTTTCAGAAAGCAAGGTTGTATCATCAGCATATCAGAGGTTGTTGTTGAGTCTTCCTCCAATCTTGATGCTACATTTTTCTTCATATAACCCAGCTTTTCAGATTATTTGCTCAGCATACAGGTTGAATAAGTATGGTGAAAGAATACAGCCCTGTCGCACATGTTTCTTAATTTTAAACCATTCAGTCTTCCCATATTCTGTTCGAACAGCTGCATCTTGGTCCATGAACAGATTGCTCATGAGCACAATTAAGTGTTCCAGAATACTCATACTTCACAATGTTGTACATAGCTTGTCATGGCCCACACAATTGAAAGCCTTTGTGTAGTCAATAAAACACAGGTAAACATCTTTCTGGTATTCTCTGCTTTCAGCCAAGATCCATTGGAATTCAGCAGTGATATTCCTTGTACCATGGCCTCTTCTGAATCCGGCTTGAACTTCTAGAAGTTCTCTGTCAGTGTGTGATTGCAGCCATTTCTGTACTACCTTTAGTAAAACTTTACTCGCATGGGATATCAAGAATATTGTCCAATGAGTTCTACATTCTGTTGGATAACCTCTCTTTGGAATGGGCACAAATGCCAATAAGTCGGCCAGATAGTTGTCTTCCAAATTTCTTGGTACAGATGAGCAAGGGCCTCCCATGCCACCTCACTTTCTTGAAAGATTTCAATTTTTATTCCATCATTCCTGAAGCCTTGTTCTTTACCAATTCCTTCAATGCACCCTGGACTTCCTCCTTCAGTATCATTGGCTCTTGATCATATGTTACCTCTTGAAATGGTTGAACATCAACCATTTCTGTTTGATACAGTGACTCTCTGTATTCCTTCCATCTTCTTTTCATGCTTTCTGCATCATTTAAAAATTTGCCCAGAAAATCCTTCAATAACGAAAGTTGAGGCTTGAATTTTTCTTCAGTTACCCCAGCTTGAGAAACAGTGAGCATGTTCTTCACTTTTGGTTTTCTGACTCCAGATATTTGCACATTTTGTTATAATATTTGACTTTGTTTTCTTGAGCTGACCTTTGAAATTTTCTGTTCATCTCATTTACCTCCTCCTTTCTTCCATTTATTTTAGCATCTCTACGCTGGAGAGCAAGTTTCAGTGTCTCTTCTAACATCCATTTTGATCTTTTCCTTCCTTCTTGTCTTCTTAATGACTTTTTACTTTCTTCATGTATGATGTTCTTGATGTTATCCCACAACTATTCTGGTCGCCAGTCTTTAGTGTTTAATGCATGAAATTTGTTCTTCAAATGATCTCTAAATTCAGGAGAGATATATTTAATGTCATATTTTGGCTCTCATTAACTTGTTTTCATTTTCTTCAGCTTCAGTTTGAATTTGCATTTGAGCAATTGATGGTCTTTTCCACAGTCTGCCCCTGGCCTTGTTTTGACTGATAATATGGAGCTTTTCCATCATCTCTTTTCATAGACTTAGTCAATTTCAATTTTATTTCTGTATAATCCAACTGGTGAGGTCCATGTATATAATTGTCTCTTATGATGTGTAAGGAAGGTATTTGAAATCAATAAATCATTGATTTGCAGTATTCTATCATGCTTTCTCCAGCATCATATCTATCACCAAGGCCATATTTTCCAACTTCTGATCCTTCTTCTTTGTTTCCTACCTTTGCATTCCAATCACCAGTAATAGTCAATACATCTTGAGTGCATGTTTCATCAATTTCAGATTGAAGAAGTTGATAGAATTCTTCTATTTCATCCTCACTGGCTTTCGTGGTTGGTGCATAAATTTGAATAATAGTGATATTAACTGGTCTTCCCTTTAGGCACATGGATATTACTCTATCACAGACAGCGTTGTACCTCATGACTGATCTGGATATGTTCTTTTTGACAATGAATGCAACACCATTCCTCTTCAATTTGTCATTCCCAGCATAGTAAACCATGTGGTTGTTGGATTTAAAATGGTCAATACCAGACCATTTCAGCTCACTAATGCCTAAGATATCGATGTTTATGTGTTCCATTTCATTTTTGACAACTTTGAATTTTCTCAGATTCATATTTGAACATTCCATGTTCCAATTTTCAATGGATGTTACAGCTGTTTCTCTTCATTTTGAGTTGTGCCCCATCAGCAAATGAAGGTCCCACGGGCTTTTCTCCCACAGGCTTTACTCCATTTGCATCATCACCGTCAACTCTACTTTGAGGAGGCAACTCTTCCCAGTCGCATTTTTAGTGCCTTCCAACCCGAGGGGCTCATTTTCTGACACTATTATCTGACAGTGTTTCTCTGCTATTCATAAGATTTACAGTGACTACATAGTCAGGAGTAGTTTGTCACTCCTTCTTCCTACTCTGTCTTCATCTGGAAGCTCATCTGAAACCTGTCCTACATGGGTGATCCTGCTGGTATTTAAAATACTGGTGGCATAGTTTCCAGAATCACAGCAACTCACAAGCCACCACAGTACAACAAACTGACAGTTTAGTGGTGGGACCTTGACTATTAATGGATGTTTGCCACTGTTTCTTCTCATTTTGATTTGTGCCACCTCAGCAAATGAAGGTCCCAAAAGCTTTTATCCATTCATGGAATTAAGGCTCTTGTGTGTCACTATTGGGTAAATGAACTTGAGATTGGTTGGTTGGTTATGTGCCATGGAGTTGGTTCCAACTCATAGTGACCCTGTATAGGGTTTCCAAGGCTGTAAATATTTATAGGAGCAGAAAGCTTCATCTTTCTCCCGTGGAAAAGCTGGTAGTTTTGAACTGCTGACCTTGTGGTTCACATCCCTATTTGTAAACACTACGCTACCAGAGATTAGCAGGCACTTATCCAATAGTGCCAAACAAGGACCTTACTGATATTAATAGAGCAAAACTTTTTGGACATTCATTTGCTGAGGTGGCATAAATCAAATTGAGAAGAAACAGTGGCAAACATCCATTAGTAATTGGAACATGGAATGAAGAAATTATGAATAAAGGAAAATTGGAAATCATCAAAAGTGAAATAGAGCATATAAATATCAATATTGTAGGCAATAGTGAGTTGAAATGGCCTGGTATTGGATATTATGAATCAGACAGTCATATGGTTTACTATGCCTGGAACGACAAATTGAAGGAGAATGTTGTTGTTAGGTGCCATCGAGTCGGTACCCACTCGTAGTGACCCTATGTACAGCAAAACAAAAAACTGCCTAATCCTGGGCCAACGTCACTACTGTTGCCATGCTTGAGTCCATTGATGCTGGCACTTGGCCAATCCATGTTGCTGGGGGTCTTCTTCTTTTTTTTCTGACTTTCCACCTTACCAAACATGATATCCTTCTCCAGCAACTGGTCCTTCCTAACAGTATGTCCGAACCATGAGAGATGAAGTTTGGCCATCTTGGCCTCGAGGGAGCACTCCATCTGCACTTCTTCCAAAATGGATCTATTGGTTCTTTTGGCAGCCCATGACACTTTCAACATTCTCCTCCAACACCAAACCTCAAAGGCATCAGTTATTTTATGGTCTTCTTATTCACTGTCCAGCTTTCACATCCATATGAGGTTATTGAAAAAAAAAACATGGCTTGGGTCAGGCACACCTTAGTCCTCAAGCTGACATCTTTGCTCTTCAACACTTTGAAAAGGGCTTGTGCAGCAGATTTGCCTAATGCAGTATGTTCTTTGATTTCTTGACTGCTGCTTCCATGAGTGTTGATACTTGATCCAGGAAGAATGAAGTCCTTGACAACTTCAATCTTTTCTCCATTGATAAGAATGTTGTTCAACTGATCCAGTGGTGAGGATTTTTATTCTCTTTACATTAAGATACAATCCATACCAAAGGCTGTGCTCTTTGATCTTCATGAGTAAAGTTGTAAGTCCTTTTCATTTTCAGCAAGCAAGATTGTATCTACATATCGCAGGTTGTTAATGAGTCTTCCTCCAATCCTGATGCCAAGTTTTTCTTCATATAACCCAGCTTCTCATATTATGTACTCAGCATGCAGGTTGAATAAGTATGGTGAAAGAATACAACCTTATCGCATACCTTTCTTAATTTTAAATCATTCAGTGTTCCCATGTTCTGTTCAAACAACTGCCTCTTGGTCCATGTACAGATTCCTCACGAACACACTTAAGTGTTCTGGAATACTCATACTTCGCAATGTTGTCCATAGCTTGTCATGATCCACACAATCAAAAGCCTCTGTGTAGTCAATAAAGCAAAGGTAAACATCTTTCTGATATTCTCTGCTTTTTAGCCAAGATCCATCAGAAATCAGCAATGATGTCCCACGTTCCATGGCCTCTTCTGAATCAGGCTTGAACCTCTGGAAGTTCTCTGTCAATGTATGCTTGCAGCCATTTCTGTATTATCTTTAGTAATACAGAAGGAGACTGGTATCCCATTAATTTTCAAAAGGAGCATTTCAAGGACTATCTTGAAGTACAGTGTTGTAAGTGATAGGATAATATCCATATGCCCACAACAAAGACCAAGTCTTTGTGTGACATTATAGTATAATGCACTGGACAGCAAGATCAATTTGAACTGCAAGTTTGGAGTTCAAACTCACCAGCCTATCTTCAGAGACCCTATACAGGGTCACTATGGGTCAGAACCAAGTCAAGGGCACATAATAACAACAACAAAAAACCAAAAACAATTAATAACACTATTATTTATATTTACATACAAACCATTAACGTTACTAATGATGAAATGGAACAACTGTACCAAATTCTTTAGTCTGAAATTTATCAAATATGCAATAAAGAAGCATTGGTGATTTCTGGTGATTGGAATGGGAACATTGAAAACAAAGAGGAAATATCAGTAGTTGGAAAATACGGCCTTAGTGATAGAAATGATTCTGGATATCACATGGTAGAATTTGTAAGACCAATAACTTCTCCATTGGAAGTTATTGGCCTTAAAAATAACAGAAAAAGATGACTTTACACATGGACCTCACCTGATAGATTACACAGGAATTCCCACATCTGTGGGAAGAGACCTGAAAAGCTCAATATTATAAACAAAAACAAGGCCAGGGGTCAACTGTAAAACAGACCATTACTTGCTTATAAGCAAGTTTGATCTAAAACTGAAGAAAATCAAAACAAGTCTACAAGGGCCAAAATATAACCTTGAGTATATCTCACCAAATTTAGAGACCATCTCAAAAACAGATTTGATACATTGCTATTGTTGTTGTTAGGTGCCATCGAATTGGTACCAACTCATAATGACCCTATGAATAGCAGAATAAAACATTGCCTGGTCCTGAGCAGACCTCACAATTGTTGCCATGCTTGAGCCCATTGATGCTGCCACTTTGCCAATCCATCTCGTTGGGGGTCTTCCTCTTTCTCTCTGACCCTACACCTTACCAGACATGATATCCTTCTCCAGTCTGTCCTGAAAATATGTCCAAAATATAAGAGATGAAGTTTGGCCATCCTGGACTCCAAGCAGCACTTTGGCTACACGTCTTCCAACATAGATCTGTTTTTTTTCTTTTGACAACCTATGGTACTTTCAATATTCTCCACCAACACCATAACTCAAGTGCATCAATTCTTCTGTGGTTTTCCTTATTCACTGCCAGCATTTGTATGCACATGAGTTTACTGAAAATACCATGACTTGGTCAGATGCACCTTAGTCCTCAAGCTGACATCTTTGTTTGCTCTTCAACACTTTAAAAAGGTCTTGTGCAGCAGATTTGTCTAATGTAATACATCATTTGATTTCTTGACTTCTACTTCCATGAGTGTTAATAGTTGATCCAAGAAGAATGAAGCCCTTGACAACTTCAATCTTTTCTCTGCTGATAAGAATGTTGTTTACTGTTCCAGTGGTGAGGATTTTTGCTTTCTTTACATTGAGATGCAATCCATACAGAAGGCTGTGCTCTTTGATCATCATCAGTAAGTATTTTAAGTCCTCTTCACTTTTCAGCAAGCAAGATTTTATCATCATCTGATGCATCAGAAACTAATAACTGAAAACCAGGAGAACTATGATATGATATCAAGAACATCATACCAGAAAAATAGACAGATCATTAGAAAGACAGGAAAGAATGAAATGACCAAAATGGATGTCAGAAGAGACTCTGACACTTGCTTTTGAGTATAGAAAAGCTAAAGCAACTGGTAGAAATGAAGTACTTAAAAAGCTGAGCAGAACAATTTAAAAGGCAGATCAAAAAGACCAAATCAAATATTATAATAAAATGTTCAAAGACCTGTAGTTAGAAAAACAAAAGGGAAGATCAGGCTCAACATTTCTCAAGCTGAAAGAACTAAAGAAAAAATTGAAGCCAGCAACATTTTGAAAGTGTATTGGGATCCTTCCCATGTAAAAGCAGAGTGACTGACTCTTTTGAAATTGTGATGGAGAAGAAGACACTTGGAATATCAATTATTGAGCACCAGTCTCCTTTGGTGTTAGTGTGCTATAGGGTCAGTACTGACCCATAGTGACCCTGTATAGCTGTAAATCTTTACAGAAGATGAAAGCCTCATCTTTCTTCTGTGAGTGAAGGATAGATTTGAACTACTGACCTTTTGATTAGCAGGCCAGTTTGTGATCCACTACACTTCACTACCAGAGTTCCTTATCCTGCCATCTTTTCTGCACTTTTGATACCATGTCTGTAATAATTTAGGGTACAGGTGACACTATTTTATTTAAGTCTCAGTAATCAACTGTCAACTTCCATGAGCCATCTACCTTTTTCACAAGCCATGTTGTTGTTAAGTACCATGGAGTCTTTTCTGATTCACACTGACCCTGTGTAGTGTTTATGAAGAGTGGTTGGTGATTTTGAACCAGCGATCTTGATGTTCAAACTGACTTTGAGGTCCAGTGCTCATACAGGACTGTTATACAGTATTTGTTGATACCATTCTTTGTTGTTGTTAAGTTGGTAAGTGCCTTTGTGTCAGTCCCAACTCATAGAAAGCTACATAGTGTTTCTGAGAAGCTGCTGGTAGATTTGAACTGCTGTCGGTTAGCAGTCCAGTGTTTACCCTGCTGTGCCACACCAGGATTCCTTTAGCATGTCTTTAATCAAGGCAGTAATCTATTTTTGCCTATGAGGTATCCTATACGATTTCAAATGAGCAATCTAACTGGATTTGAGCAATTTTAATGGCTGCCATTTCACATGTCCAATCAATACTGGCCTAAGGACAAACTTATACACCTTCTATTTTACAATATCCAGTAGAAAGAGTGTTCCACAACTAGACCAAATATCCATAACAATAAAAAATCAGGCTATGGACATGTAATAACTTCATACATGATCATTTAAATCTTCCAATTCCCATTCAGATGTTCACTTTAGTCCCATCAACCGTTGTATCCTTATATCTACTGTGTCTAAATTTTGGCCCTGGTCTTTATCTCAAGGTCAGTTTGAACCACAAGGTTGGCTGTTCAAATCCACCAGCCTCTCCTTTGGAAACCCTATATAGGGTTGCATAAGTCAGGTGGATGTTGATGGCATTTAGCAACAACAATAATTAATAGGATGGTTTGGGGATTATAGTACTTTGGGATCTTGTGTCTAGAGTGCCAAGAAAGTCCTTTCCTCACCCCTGGGCCATTTAACCCATACATGTGCAAAGGCCTCAGCTTCCCTACTGGAGCTGGACCAGAACAGTCTGACCAATTTATGAATCATGATGTTGATCAGCTAGCTGAGACTCTGATTAAAAAGGTCCTGGGTGAGAATTCTCATCATTATATTCTTTCCAACAAGGATGAATAAATCAAATGAATAGCATTTAACAACAAAAACAGGATGAATAGAATGGACTTGTTTAGGTCTCTTTAACATTAGAAGCCTAATAGAAGTTTCCCTCAGTAAACCCAACCTCCTGTATTACAACTTTTGTACCAACTCCATCAATGTTCACTATATTCATACCATTTCTCAGTTACCATCTAAAAATTTCTTTCCAACTCAGGTGGGTTTTGTCCCAATAGCCTCTTTCCATTCTCTTATGAATTACTCTTATGTTTCTTGCATCTGCAAAACTCATGTGAGGAAGTTGTGCCAACAAATCTGACAGGGCTTCTCAGATTGTTGTTTCATTTCACCATAGTAAGTTTACATGTCCTGGGGTGGCGCTGTGAGTTAATGTGCCAGACTACAAAGCTGTTTAAACTGCAAGGTCCATGGTTCAGGCTCGCCAGCTGCTCCTTGGAAACCCTGTACAGTGTCGCTATGGGTCGGAATCGACTCAACTGCACTTAATAACAATAGAGGTTACATGTCAGATCTTGTTCTGGAAAAGAAGCTCCTCTGGTTGGAAGGCACTGAAATATGACTGAGGAATAGTTACCTCCTCCAAGTAGAGTTGACCTTAATGATGTGAATGAAGTAAAGCCTTTGGGACCTTCATCTGCTGATGGGGCACAACTCAAAATGAAAAGGAAACAGCTGCAAACATCCTTCAGTAATCAGAACATAGAATTTATGAAATACGATTCTAGGAAAGTTGGAAATTGACAAAAGTGGACACATAAACATAAATATGTTAGGCATTAGTGAGATGGAATGGACTAATATTGGCTATTTGAAATTAGACAATCACATGGTCTGCTCTGCTAGGAATTGCAAATTGAAGAGGAATGGTATTGCATTCATCATCAAAAAAAGAGCGTATCAAGATCTATCTTGAAGGACAACGCTGTCTATGATAGGAAAATATCCATAAAACTACAAGAAAGACCAGTTAATTTATTTAAATTTACACACCATTATTTAAATGTACACACCAAACATTAAATAAATTGATGATGAAATTGAGGAAATCTACCAAATTTTTCAGTTTTAAATTGATCAAACATGTGTTTAAGATATATTGATAATTATGGTGATTGGAATGCAAAAGTCAGAAAGAAAGAGGAAGGATCATCAGTTTGAAAATATGGCCTTGGTGATAGAAACGATGCTGGAGATTGCATGATAGAATTTTGCAAGAACAATGACTTCTTCATTGTAAGTATCATTTTTAAATAAGATAAAAGATGACTATATACGTTAACCTCACCAGACAGAATACACAGAAATCAAATTGACAATATCTGTGGAAAAAGACGGTGGAAAAGCTCCATATCATCAGCCAAAACAAGAACAGGGGCAGGCCAGGGAACAAACAATCAATTGCCAATAGCAAAAAGATGGAGATAGCGTAAGTGCCCAGCAGTGGTAGATCGGATAAACAAACTTTTACATTCACACAATAGAATATTATGCTTCTACCTTGAAGAATAACAAGGAAGCTGCAAGCCACCAAATAGCATAGATGAACCTTGAGGACATTATGAAATTAGTTAATCACAAAAGGACAAATATTGCATAAGTTGATTATTGTAAAAGTCTAAGAAAAGATACCCATACTAAAAGGGGGAAAATTTATTTGTTGGTTACTGGTGGGAGGGGGGATGGAGGGAGGAGATAGTGGATAGACACATCATAGTTTGGATGTTGGGAGGGCAATATACAAGAAGAGGGAAGGAGTGGAAGAACAAGGTAGATAGGGGAACACTTAGGCAGGTTTGCATGGGCTAAGTGTGACAGAAGTAAATAGTGATGCATGCTCAACCTTGGAGCAACAGGGCTCTATGATACAGGGATTGAGGCGTAGTCTGAAGATGAGAAATAATGTTAAGATGCTTGACTGTCTTCTGAATATTGGTTTCCCCTGCATACTATTGCAAAACAGACACTTGAATGGGATAGAAAGGAATATTGGGAAATATGAATATGGAAATCTTGTAATCCTGTCTTCAGCCTATAACTGATTGGAAAATCAAAAAAGGTATTCTAGAACTTGCCCAGTGAAATAAGCTTCCTGTAGAGCCTTTATATAGGACTTGTATAGGCTTGTATAAGACCTTAGGTAGAAACCTGAGTCCCATCCAAAACCTACTGAGGACAATCATACCAGCCTGGACCAGCTTGAGGAAAGGAAGATACTTCTTGAAAGAAAGACCAGCAGAAAAAATCCAAAACAAAATGGCAGCTTTATTGGCTACTACTAGAACAAAAAAGTTTTTTGCTGGGGAGCCATGAAGGAAAGAAATCAAGTTCCTTTAGGACTAACCCTCCTCCAAGACTGAAACTCAAAGGGAACCCATGAGCAGGCATGTAAGCTTGCTGGTAACCACATTGGTCAGCTGGTGAATGGAAGAATGGTCAAGGCAGCAATTAAGAAGTGGGCTGAGTTTGACCATGTTCCATAGACTCCTGTCGACCTGGAGATGAGAGAGAGAAGAGAAAGGGCTGGTTTGTCTGAACTGTGATGAGACCTGGGGACTCCTGAGGACATAGCCATGGAGGACTAGAACTGAGAGTGAAGCATCCAGCTTATATGAAGTGAGGGGATCGCACAAGAATGCCCAAACTTGTAGATAGTACCCATATGACCTAGCGTCAATGGCTTGATGATCAGAACTCGGCTAGAGGAAGATAAAAAAACAAAAACAAAAAACGTTTTATAAGGAAACAAGTGTAAATTGTTACAATTTGATGAACTTGACCTATATTTATGGATGTAATAGCTCAAAATACCAAGAGAAGGAAGGAGTCTTCACATCAAGTATCAATCTTATCCCTTCTGTATACAGGGTTGATAAGGACAGACAACTTAGACATTGGCTACCTAGAATGGGGGACTATAAAGGCATGAAGTGACTGATTTGCAAGTTTTCAAGAAGGAGTTTAGTTTCAGAGTATATGGAGGAAGGTAGAATCCCCACTGAATGGTAGTCATCTTGTCTAAACAGGTCTGGTGTAAAGAGATAGGGATAAGATAGTTATAATACAATAGTGAGTAATTGTTATCATAACTAATTGTGGCTGTCACAATTGTAAAGGTAGTTTTGTAACACAAAGAGGGAAGTAGTTAATCTTACAGTACAGGAACAGTGGACCCTAGGACCATCAAGGGAGAAGCAGTGATGCCAGAGATGGAGACAGAGATAAAGGCTTGGAGAAATAGAGCAGCCGAGGACTGTAGACTTATGGAAAGGCTGTATACTAGTGCTGAGGGTCAGGAGGCATCTTAGAAGAATGCGCCCTTATGTTGTTTAAATTATTACATATACTCCTGAGTTTTTTGTGCACACCCCTCCATAAACAAAACGAAACAAAACAAAAACAGAAGGAATGGAAGCAAATACTGTTGAATGATGATGCACAGAGGAGACTGTAATCATTGCAATGAAAGATGAGTGTAAAACCAATGTTTTCCCATTCAAACTATCACTCAATTCACAATAAGAACTTGAAAACATATATGTAACGAAATATGCAAAGACCTGGAATTAGAAAGCCAAAAGGGAAGTCCAATCAATACTGAAGCTCAGCATTTCTCAAGTTGAGGGAACTTGAAGAAAAATTGAAGCCTCAACTTGCAATATTGGAGGATTTTGTGTTCAAAATATAGAATGATGCAGAAAGCATCAAAAGAAGATGGAAGGAGCAAGCTTGCAGGGTATACCCTTTGATTATTAAGGATTCATGGAGTGGATTGTAATCATGGCAATGAAATGATACGATAAGATGAATGTAAAGCTAATGTTCTCCCATGTAAACTATGACATAATTCACAATAAAAACTTAAGAAGAAGAAAAAAAAAAAGATGGAAGGAATACAGAGTCACTGTACCAAAAAGAAATTATCAAAGTTCAACCATTTCAAAAGGTAACATATGATCAAGAGCCAATTATCCTGATGGAAGAAATACAAGGTGCTTGGAAAGCATTGACAAAGAACAAGGTACCAGGAATTAATGTAATATAAATGGAAATCTTTCAACAAACTAATGTGACACTGGAAGTACTCACTCATGTAGTCCAAGAAATTTGGGAGACAACTACCTGGCAGACTGACTGGAAGAAATCCATATTTGTGTCCATTCCAAAGAGATGTGACCCAACGAAATGCAGAAATCATTGAACAATATCATTAATATCGAATGCCAGTAAAATATTGCTAAAAATAATACAGAAACAGCTACACACATACATTGACAGAGAACTTTCAGCAGTTCAAGCTTGATTCAGAAGAGTGTGTGGAAAGAGGATTATCATTGCTGACCTCAGATGTTGGATGGATTTTAGCTGAAAGCAGACAACACCAGCAAGATGTTTACTTGTGTTTTATTGACTACTTTGATTGTGTGGATCATGACAAGCTATAGACATCATTTTAGAGAATGAATATTTCAGAACACTTATTTGTGCTCCTTAAGAAGCTGTACAAAAACTAAGAGGCAGTTGTTCGAACAGAAAAAGGGAACACCGAATGGTTTATAATCAGGAAAAGTGTGTGCCAAGGTTGTATTCTTCCACCATAGTTATTCACTCTGTATGCTGAGAAAATAATCTGAAAGTTGGATTATATGAGGAAAAACCTGGCATTGCGATCAGAGAAGACTCACTAACAACCTGCGATATGTAGATGATATCACCATTTTTGCTGAAAGTGAAAAGGACTTAAAATACTTACTAATGAAGATCAAAGACCACAGCCTTTGGTATTGTGTTGCAATTCAATGCAAAGTAAACAAAAATCCTCACCACTGGACTAATAAACAACATCCATATAAATGGAGAAAAGATTGAAGTTGTCAATGACTCAATTTTGCTCAAATTAATCATCAACACTTAGGGAAGCAGCAGTCAAGAAATTAAATGACACATTGCATTACATAAATCTGATCTACAAGAACTCTTGAAAGTGTTCAAGAGCCAAGATGTCAGCTTGAGAACTCTGGGTGCCTGATCCAAGCCATGGTATTTTCAGTAACCTCATATGCATGTAAAAGTTGGACAATGAATAAGGAAGACTGTAGAAGAATTGATGCATTTGAGTTATGGTGTTGGAGGAGAATATTAAAAGTAGCATGGTCTGCCAAAAGAACAAACAGATCTTTGTTGGAAGAAGTTCAGCTAAAATGCTCCTTGGAAGCCAGCATGGCCAGATTTTGTCTCACATGCTTCAGACATATCTTCAGGAGGGATATGAAGAAGGATATCATATTTGGTAAACTGGAGGGTCAGAAAAATTCCTTTATACTGTACCCCCTGGTCTCAAAACTTCTTGGTTTTTCCCATTCCATTCTTGAAATACCTTCTTGGTGACTAGTGATTGTAGGGGTCCTTCTTGTTGTTCTAACCCAGTTTTTGTTTTCTGAGTCAGGGCTCAGACAAGTGGTCATAGCTCTGGCCAGACTGTATGTGGCCTTCATTCAGTACTATGATCAGCCCCTACATTTTTACTTTCCTTGCCCTTGCAGCTACTGTTGATAACAAGGAATTGTATGTCTTGCTCTTTCCTTATCAATGTGTTTCCATATGCATCCAACTAGCTAATTCTTTCGGGCTTGATGTAGAATGGAATGGGATAGACTCTACCGATTTTATATCCCATGCATAACATTTGCCTTGGGTAAGCAGTTGCAACATCACAGCTACTTTAATCCATGGGTAATATTTAATGCATCAATGAACTAAAGCTTCCTCACGCTCCTGTTTTTTTCATTTCCTACCAAATCAGAGAGAGACAGGGTCATTGCAGTGAGCCCCATCATTCTGACATCAACTGAATTAAACATTTTCTTTAAAAATATCAAATGGACTGCTCCCCACACCGAGGCTAGCCACGGGGACAAGGGATCTTCGAGGTAGGCCAGTGAGGTATACAGAAGATACAAGAAGGCGCAGCGCATGTCGGAGGGCGAGTGGAACACTCCCAGGAAAATGTGCTTCTCCACGCACTGCGGAGCCCAGGAGCATTGAGCTATGGGCTAGGTCAGCAAGCCTAGTGGCTTAGTCATCTCTGCAACCCACTCAGTGTCTATCAGCAGCAGGTCAATGCGTTAGCGAGTGTCCTATGCTCATAATGAGAATGAAGATGAGGATAACCTCCTGAAATTTCAGCGTGAAGATATTCGTGGGTGTACATTTTTAACAGCTGACTCTATTGCCAATCCGTTCTTCCCGCGAACCACACAGATACTTTTGGAATATCACCTAGGGAGATGGATCCCACGTCTTCCCGAACCACGAGACCTCTGTAGTGTTTCTTCTTCTGGCCCTCTGAGCACAACATGGTGCAAGGTTGGAGACGAAAAAGCCCATTATATTGATTGGACTCCTTATCCTGAGCCAGTCTACACCTCAACAGGCCTGGAAACAGAACCCCTTTATCCAAACTCCAATGATGATATTGTGGTTTATTTAGTTGAAGATGATTACAAACAGCCCTATTTTGTGTATTCCCGAGTCGGGGGCATCCGGACACCCCTGAAGTAGTCGGTGGACAACTGTGACAACACTTTTATGTTTGAAGTGAGGTTTGAGAGTGGCAATCTAGAGAAGGTAGTCAAACTGGCAGAATATGAGTAGCAGTTGACTGTACGCCCTGACCTCTTCACAAATAAGCACACCCAGTGGTATTATTTCCAAGTCACAAATACCCAGGCAGGAATAGCCTATAGATTCACAATTGCCAACTTCACCAAGCCTTCCAGCAATTACAATCGGGGTATGAGCCCACTCTTACATTCTGAAAAAGAAGCCAAGACTCACAATATAGGTTGGAAGAGAATAGACCAAATCAAGTATTACAAGAACAATCTGGGGAAAGATGGGCGCCATTATGTCTTTCTTATAGTGATATTTCAATTTCCTCACACCAATTTGCCCACTGCTACCCACACACCATCCTGCTGGAGTACCTCTCTAGCATCAATAGTGATCAAGTGCGATCTAAATTTGGGAAAATCCGCGTCCTGTGCTGAACATGGTGTATGTTCTAATGAACACGACCCCATGGAAGAACTTGTAGGTCAGGAAGCGCAAGGCAGTGATTTTGACTGCAAGGGTACACTCAGGAGAAACCAACAGTTTGTGGATCATGAAAATCTTTCTGGATTATAGTTTAGGAGACCCAAGTGATGCTCAATTGTTCCGGGACACTTTTATCATCAAAGTGGTACCCATGCTGAATCCAGTTGGTGTGATTGTGGGAAATTATTGGTGCTCCTTAGCTGGATGGAAATTAAAATATAGTTATATATCTGGCCTGAAGGAATCTTTTCCTTCATTTGGTATATTTGGATCATGATCCTTACGTAAAAGAAGCCTCAAGTTACCTCCCTGCTTAGTCACCTTGATAGTGAGAATTTTGATTTCACAATCTCACTCTCTGTATTCCAGCTTTTCATAAAAGAGGTTAATTAATCCTGCACAATCAATGATTTGCTCATTTCAAATATGTTCTTTAGACAGCATAAGAGACGACTATACACATGGACCTCGCCAGATGGAATACATAGAAATCAAATTACATTTGCGGAAAGAAACTGTGGAAAAGCTCCATATCATCAGTTAAAACAAGGCCAGGGGCAGATTGTGGAACAGACCATCAATTGCTCATATGAAAATTCAAACTAAAGCTGAAGAAAATGAAAAAAGTCCACAAGAGCCAAAATATGACCTTGAATATATCCCCCCTGAATCTAGAGATCATCTGAAGAATAGATTTGATACATTAGTAAAAGACTGAAAACCAGAAGAGTTGTGGAATGACATTAAGGACATCATACAGGAAGAAAGCAAAAAGTCAATAAGAAGACAAGAAAGAAGGAAAGGGTCAAAATGGATGTCAGAAGAGACATCTATGCCAAGAAATTTGGAAGACAACTATCTGACCAACTGATTGGAAGAGATTCGTATCTGTGCCCATTCCAAAGAGAAGTGACCCAACAGATATGGAAATCATTGGACAGTATCTTTTTTTTTTTAAATGTTTAATTGTGAATTATGTGATAGTTTACATGGGAGAACATTAGCTTTACATTCATCCTATTGTATAGCATTTCATTGCCATGGTTACAATCCCTTCCATGCATCATCAACCAACCAAAGAGTATATATACACTGAAAGCCCATCCCCCATTCAACAGCATACAGCTCCTCTCCCTTTCTGGGTCTAAAGTCCCCAGCCACTGTATCTTTCCACGTCATCATCTCTGTTTCCATCTCTGGCATCACTACTTCTCTGGGTAGGGTCCCGGCTCTCTGCTCTTCTACCTTGATGGTCCCAGGGACCTCCACTCCTAGACTGAAAAGTCAATCACTCCCCTCCTTTTGCTATGAAATGTCTACCTTTACATATCCAACACTCATAATCAGTCCTGATAACAAGTATTTACTGTTGTATCACAAGAAACCTATCCACATCTCTTTTCATCAGCCCCACCCAGACAGATTGGATACTACTCAGTGCAGATTCTACCTTCCTCCATGCCTTCTGGATCTAGGTTCCCTCTTGAAAATTTCTAAGCCAGTCACTTCTTGCCTTTGCAGCCTCCCACCACCCATTTTGGGTAGCCAATGTCCACGTTGCCCATCCCTGTCTACTCTGTGTATGGAGGGGGTAGGAATTATGCTCACTGTAAAGATTTGTTCCCTCTTTTGAGCTACTGCATTCTTAGGTGTAGGTCAAGTTCATCAAATTGTATCAGATTACTATTTTTTTTCCTCTTCTTTCTTCTTCTAGTTGAGCTCAGATCATTCTGTCATTGAAGCCAGGCCAAGCGTGTATTATATGCAAGTGTGGGTGTTCTTATGCATATGCCCTCTCTTATTATCCGCTGGACGCTTCATTCTCCACACTAGTTCTCTGTGGCTATGTCACTGACTCTGGGCTAAAGAGTCTCCAGGTCTTGCCACACTGCTGGCCAACCCGGTCTCCAACTGGGTTTATAGGAGTCTATTGAACGTTGTAGGGCTTATCTCATAGCTTCATTGCTGTTTTTTTCTCACTTCCCCTTATTGGTGATGAACCTTGCCACCTATCAGAGCATGTATTCTCATTGAGTCTTAGTCTTAGAAGGAGGTTTGAGCTGAGAGGACCTGATCACTTGGCTTGATGTCTCCTGGGCAAGCAACTTGCTTGTTTTTGTAGTAATCAGTCGAAATGCCTATGTTGTTTGTATTTTTTGCTATCAGTCTTTCTTTCAAGTAGTATCTTCTGTTCTTGTAGACGCTACAGGCTGGTCTGCTTGTCCCTTCAAGTGGAAATTTCCCACCTCAAGATTCTGGATGAGGTTCAGGATTCCACCTATGGTCTTATGTAATGCAGAGGCTCTGCAGGAAGCCTCCTTCACTGGGTATGTTGTAGCCCCATTTTAGGTATTCCAATCAGTTATAGGCAGAAGATGGACTTACAAGCTTTCTATGGTGATATTCTGTCTATTTCTTTCTCTCCCCCTCAAGTGTCTATTTTATAGTGTAATGCAAGGAAAACCAAGATTCAAAGGACAGCCAAGTATCTTAACATTATTTACCTCCTTTTCCCCATTCCAATCATGTTTCAATCACTGTATCCCCAGAGCCCTTTTGTTCCAAGGTTGTGCATACATCATTATTTACCTCTGTCCCACTTAGTCCATGCAAACCTGCCTAATGGTTTTCCCAAACACCTTGTTCTTCCATTCCCCTCTCCCTTCTTGTGTATTGTGCCCTTCCCTAGCACCCAAACTATACTGTGTCTATTCCCTGCCTTATGCTCCACCTTCACCTCCCTCCCTCACCCCACCCTCCAGATCTCGGTAACCAACAAAGAATCCCCTCCCCTTTAATATGGGTTCTTTTTCTTAGCCTTTTATAGTAGTGGTCCTATGCAGTATTTCTCCTTTTGTGACTGACTAATTTCACTCAACATAATGTCCTCAAGGTTCGTCCATGTTATGTGGTGGTTTGCAGCTTCCTTGTTATTCTTCAAGATAGCATAATATTCCATTGTGTGTATGTACCACAGTTTGTTTATCCATTCTTCAGTTGATATGCACTTAGGCTGTCTTCATCTTTTAGCTATTGTGAATAATGCTGCTATGAACATTGGTGTTATGACTCGTATTTCTGGTGGGTAAATACCAAGTAGAGGAATTGCTGGATCTTAAGGTATTTCTATTTCCTACCTTTTGAGGACGTGCCATATAGCTTTCCAGAGAGGTTGGACCATTTTTCAATCCCACCAGCAAAGCAGGAGCATCCCAGCCTCTCCACATCCCTGCCAGCATTTATTGTCTTCTACTTTTTTTTATCTTTGCTGTTATTGCTGGTGTGAGATGATATCTCATTGTTGTTTTGATTTGCATCTCTCTAAGGAGCTTTGGTAGCAT
>NW_006408520.1:3626597-3630623 GCF_000296735.1 Chrysochloris asiatica
TACAAAACTTCTACCTTTACACTTGTGACAGTCACAATTAGTCATGGTAACAATTACCCACTATATGAATCTTATCCGCACATCTCTTTTCACCAGACCCATCTGGACAAGATGAGAACTATTCAGTGGAAACTCTTTCTCCCACCACCCCCTACACTCTTTTATTTTTTTAATGTTTTATTGTGAATTATGTGATAGTTTACATGGGAGAACATTAGCTTTACATTCATCCTATCCTATATATTGTTTCATTGTCATGGTTACAATCCCCACCTACTCTTTTTTTTTTTTTCTTCTTGTTCTATCCATTTTTGAAAGTGGTGTAATAAAATTGCCCACAATTATTGTAGATTCATCAATTTCTTTCTTCAAATGTATAAGAGTTTGCTTTATATATTTTGGAGTTCTTTCATTGGGAGCATAGATATATATTATGGTTATGTCATCTTGTTCTATTGTTCCTTTAATCATGAGATAATGTCCATCTTTATCTATTATGCTAGTTTTCAATTAACTTGGTATATACATTTTTCCATCTTTTAATTTTTAATATATATTTTGTCTCTGTTTATAAGATGTGTCTCTTGCAGCCAGAATATTAAAAGATCTTATTTTCTTATCCATTCTGCCACCCTCCATCTCTTAACTGGTGCATTTTATCCATTTACATTACGTGTAATTATCAATAGGTATGGACTAATTGCTACCATTATGTTTTGTTTTGTGGTGTTGCTGTTTTCTTTTTTCTGTGTGTCTTCCTTTGCTGAGTTCATGCTTTTTGTATTCTTCCTTATGAGTTTCCTCATAGTTGTAATGTGTTCATGTTCTTCTTGGATTTTCATTTTCTTGGTATATTGTGAAGTGTTAATTTTCTTTGAGGTTACCTTATGGTCCATTTTCCCTCCATTTAGTGCAGTCTATTTTATCCTGTAATCTACCTGACCTTCTCACCATCTGGATCTCTGTTCCTACATGTTTACCTTCTTTTACATTGTATTTGTTTTGATCATAGACTGACCTGCCAGATTCTCTGAGTTTGTTTTTGTAGTTTTGTTCTGTTCTCAACTTTTCCTGTTGATTTAGTTCTGGGAGGTGCTGCCACATATGTCAATCTTTGCATGTCTGTTCTTGTTGGTTCTCAGTCCACAGAACTCCCTTTAAGATGTTTTGTAGCACAGAGTTGGCTTTGGAAAAATCCCTTAGCTTCTGTTTATTCTGGAATGTTTTGATTACACCTCTGTTTTTGATTAATAGCTTTGCTGGATAAAGGATTCTTTGTTGACAGTTTTTTTTTTTTTTTTTTCTTTCTTTCATGGTATTAAATATGTCTTCCCATTGCTTTCTTGCTTGCATGGTTTCTGCTGAGAGATCCTAGCTTACTCTGACTTGCTTGCTTTGTATGTAACACTTTGCTTTTCCCTAGCTGCTTTCAGGAGTGTCTCCTTATTTTTCATTTTGGAGAGCTTGATTATGATATGTCTCATTGATTTTCTTTTGGAGTCTATCCTTCTTGGGGTTTGTTGAGCTTGAACCACCGACCTTGCAGTTCAAATGACTTCACAGTCTGACACATTAGCCCACAGCGCCATACCAGGACTCAAAGAATATATTTAGGTCTCATTATTCTGCCTTCTAAGGAGCTCTGGTAGCGTAGTGGTTACGAATCGGGCTGCGAACCTTAAGGTCAGTGGTTCAAAACTACCAGCCGCTCTGCGGGAGAAAGATGAGGCTTTCTACTCCCGTAAGGATTTACACCCTCGGAAACCCTGTACAGGGTCGCTATGGGTCGGAACCGACTCGACGGCACTTAACAACAACAACAAATACCAACATCTGGTTCCTTGGCTTATAGCTGTTGTTGTTGGTTATGTGCCGTGGAGTTGATTCAGACTCATAGTGACCCTGTATAGGGTTTCTGAGGCTGTAAATCCTTATGGGAGCAGAAAGCCTCATCTTTATCCCACAAAACAGCTGGCAGTTTTGAACTGTTGACCTTGTTGTTCATAGCCTGATCGTAACCACTACACTACCAGAGGTCCTTCTGGCTTATAGCTATCTGCTGATTAATAAGTTTCTTGATAAATATATGAATGGATGGCAGAGTGAATGATGGAAATGAGAACAAAGTACTCTAATAACTAGCTTGAATTCAGCATCACCAATCTAATAAAAATGTGAAATATTTTAAAAATATTGAGGATAATAGACATGGATTATCTTATTTAACATGTCAGTATAAAATGTATTTGTGTATATCTTCTACTAACTTTTGTTATGTGTTAAATGAGACTACCTCTTTGTAACTAAATGGAACCAGTCAAGAAGTACTAAGTCTGCACCTGAACATACTAATATATTTATCAACGTTTGTAGCATGAATTTTATACCAGGCATTAACTATATGATTTTTAATATTATATTCACTGGATAAGTTTTCATAGAAATGATACTATTACTATTATATCATAATGTTTTAACAATATTTTGTCTCTCCAAAACCCTATACTGGGTCACTGAGTTGGAACAGACTTGATGACATTTAACAACAAATTATTAGATAGGAACCCTGGTAGGGTAGTGGGTAACATACTGTAATGGCTAACTTCATGGTCAGTAGTTTGAAACCACCAGCTGCTTTGTGAGAGAAAGATGAGTCTTTATGCTTCCATAAATTTACAGCCTTGGAAACCCTATGCATGGCTGCTATGAGTTCAAACCAACTTGACTGCAAACAGCAACAGCAGCAGCAGTGATCAGGTATAACACCCAAAACAGTTTGGAAAACTGAAAATTTCAAAGTCAGTGAAAGGCATGAATAATAACAACAATAACTGAGAAGACAAAAAGTCAGAAAAATCAAAATGTATATGCTGATCATCTACACAGTAGAGGAAAAACATTCTTATGACCGATGATAGCACTAACCCTCATATTCCCACGGCAATGTCAACACAAATTATAGGCCAAATAGGGTGAATATAAGATACAGTGCAACAAAGATTGAGTGTAGTTGTTAAATAATAGTCTAAAGAAGAAAAAAAAAGTGTAAGTGTAAAGAATAATGGATATGAGCTAATGATTCAGCATATTAGCAAAAGTAGCAATAGGATGTTGATGTTGTTGTTGTTAAGTGCTATCGAGTCAATTCCAACTCTTTGTGACCCTGTATATGGTTTCTGAGGAGCAGTGAGTAAGCTTGAACCACTGACCTTTTGGTTCAAACCAATCTTGAAGTCTAATACATTAACCCTCAGCACCACACCAGGACCCCAGCAATATGATAGCAAGACCAAATAGGGAGCTAAATAAGGATTTTACCTTATATTCATTCTCAACACAGGTAGCTGATAATATTGACACGCCAGATTAATACCATTTGTCATTTGGATGTTTCTGATACCCAGCTACAGCACTATAGGAATCAGGGAATCTTCAGTATACATTAGACAGATTTTTTTTTAGTACATTAAAATAACCTGCTTCCATGTAAGTTAATATATAATACAATTGATGTTAATTTCATTGTCAGTTATAAAGGCTAAAATTACTAAAAATAAACTTATAAAGTAAACCTTACTAGAATGAGGAGACAGAAACTAGGTTTAGATCTGCCAAAGTGTTGTAAGTTGAAAGCCAAAATTCCAAAGAAGAGAAAATTTAACAGAAATAAAGCACACAATTTTGATTCAATTTGTTTTCATGCTGTTGACTGTCTTCTAACCTGCACATGTGAGGACAAGACTCCAGTAATGCCAATAAACCAAGGAGCTGGGAGGCTAAAGAGCTGAGCATTAAATTTTAGACCCATCTGACTTTGAGTAAATAAAATTTGAAGTTTAGATCTAATCAAGTAGAAAACACCTTAGTAAATATCCTAGGCTTTTATTTGACATCTCAGAATATTAGACAATAAAAGTAAAGACACACACAAGATCCTCAGATAAAAGTGATGCAAATTTGAAATGAACTAATTACAGCCTAGTATAAAGCTGTTCTAAGGGAGAAAGATGAGGCTTTCTGCTCCTG
>NW_006408520.1:3631032-3632291 GCF_000296735.1 Chrysochloris asiatica
ACCGACTCTAGGACACTTAACAACAACAACATATATATATACCCAAAGATTTATAATTTTTAATTCATAAATTTTGACACAAATTTCATAAGGAGGTCATAATATGAATAGATAACAAAAAATGAGAACTATGGAAACATGAACAAGAAGGTGAATAAAATAAAAATTTAAAAAGTCAATAAAATCCACAAGGACTTATGTTAGTGAATGTTTAAAACAGACTAGATTTAGACACCAGATTTCTGGCTTCAAAGAAAAGATTTAAAAACAGGTTTGGTGAGAAAGGAAATAAAACAATTTAAGGCATAAGTAAAACAATTTAAGACATAAATAATACAAAAAATAGAACAATTTAAGACAAAGTTTGAGGTATACATGAGGCATCAAGGTATATATGAGTCATTGGCTATATAAGTTTGGATTTATGGTATAAAAAATAGACTGAAATATAACAGTTTAGAATTAGCACATTAATAGTAGTGTAGATTATGTAACTGTATGAGGATGTCAAAGTGAGGAAAAGAGAACTAGAGAAGGAATCTTGAAGCAGTGAGGCAAAGACAAAAAAAGAACAGTTATGAAAAGAAAAAAAGGACATAATGGTTTAGAAGGACCCCTGTTACTGTTAAGTGCGATATGTCATTGCTGTTTTAGTTATTAAGTGCTGTCGAGCCTATTCTGTCCCATAGCAACCCTGTATAGGGTTTCTGAAGAGCAGCTGGTAGGCTTGAACCACTGAGCTTGTGGTTCAAACCAACTTTGCAGTCCAGCACATTAACCCACAGCACCACAACCTGACTACAAGTGCCATTGTTGTTGTTGATGTTAGGTGCCATCAACTCGCCTCCTACTCATAGCGACCCTGTACAGGGTGTCCGAGGTTGTATATCAACAGAACAAAATGCTGCCTGGTCCTTGGCAAAACTCACATTTGTTGATGCTGCAACTTTGCCAATCCGTCTCGCTGGAGGTCTTCCTCCTTTTCTCTGACCCTCCACCTTACCAAACATGATGTCCTGCTGCAGAGACTGGTCCCTCCTGACAATATGTCTGAAGTTTGAGAAGTGAAATTTGGTCATCCTGGCCTCCAAGGAGCACTCTGGCTGTACTTCTTCCAACACAGATCTGTTGGTTCTTTTGGCAGCCATGGCACTTTCAATATTCTCCTCTAACACCATAGCTCAAAAGCATCAATTCTTCTATGTTGTCGTTGTTGTTGTTAAGTAGTGTAGAGTCGGTTCTGACTCATAGTGATCCTG
>NW_006408520.1:3633759-3639062 GCF_000296735.1 Chrysochloris asiatica
GAGCTGACCTTTGAAATATTCTGTTCAATCTTGTACCTCCTCAATTCTTCCATTTGCTTTATCATCTCTATGCTGGAGAGCAAGTTTCAGTGTCTCTTCTGACATCCATTTTGATCTTTTCTTTCTCTATCATCTTCTTAATGACTGTTTGTTTTCTTCCTGTATGATGGTCTTGATGTCATCCCACAACTCTCCTTGTCTTTGGTCTTTAGTGTTTAATGTATCAAATCTATTCTTCAGATGATCTCTAAATTCAGGTGGAATATATTCAAGGTTGTATTTTGGCTCTCATGGACTTGTTTTCATTTTCTTCAGCTTTATTTTAAATTTGCATATGAGCAATTGATGGCCTGCTCCACAATCTGCCCTTGGCCTTGTTTTAACTGATGACATGGAGCTTTTCCATTATCTCTTTCCACAGATGTAGTCAATTTGATTTCTATTTATTCCATCTGGTGAGGTCCATGTATATAATTATCTCTTAATGAGTCTTCTTCCAATCTTGATGCCCTATTTCTTTTTCATATAATCCATTTTATTGGTTTATTTGCTTAGCATCCAGATTGAATGTTGTTGTTGTTAAGTGCTGTCAAGTCGTTTCTGACTCATAGTGACCCTCTATAGGGTTTCCGAGGAGTGGCTGGTGATTTTGAACTGCTGATCTTTCAGTTCAAACTGACCTTGCAGTCTAGCTCATTATCCTGCAGGGCCACACCAGGATAGATTAAATAAGTATGGTGAAATGATATAACCCTGATATACACATTTCCAGTTTTTAAACTAGTCAGTATACCCTTGTTCTCTTTGAACAACTGCCTCTTGATCTATGTATAGGTTCCTCAGGAGCAAAATTAAGTCACAATTCTAGCATTTTTACAATCTAAACTCTCCATATTTTATCATGATCTGTATATATGAATATGATACATTCTATAATTTGGTTGACTTGACTTTGTCTACTATTGAATAATTATATATTAATGTGAATATTGTTCATATCTTCAAACAATTTGTTTTACAAGTACATTAGTCAGTTTATAAAGATTTTGGGTGTATCAAATGTCTCCATGTCTCCTGGCCACAAAATAGAACATGAGTAGATGAGTATCTCTTTTACCTTGATGTGTTATGATTATGAGACTTCTAGCTGTTAATCTGTCAACACTATTGTTTTTTTACATACTGTAAATGTAATTAACTTTCAAAAAAAATCAAGTTAATCTTATAGAAGTAAGTTATTTTTGCTGAATAAGAACAGATTTTGCTATTTCTCTGCTATTTTTGCTAAGCATACCTACTATTCTGACATATGAGGCATTATACATAATTCTTTAGGGTATTAGAACTGTAGAAACAGCTGAAGTATATGAAAATAAGTATCTAAATTATTAATGATACAGTAATAGATTTTGTACTTTGCCAAGTTTATTCTTGCTTATAGTCACAATGACAGATCCTAAATGCCAATAATTGCTGTCATTTATTTAAATATATACTTAGGAGTTGGACTGGATTTCTATATTCTTTAAGCTGAAGATTTATGGCAGTTCCAAAATAATTTTAAAGATTCTGTTTTTGTTTAGTTCTATTCTGTGTAAATACTATTTTCTTATTGCAAAAATTGTTCTACACATTAATATTGTACGTGTCTCAAAATAAAAATTACTTTACCAAAGGCTGGAAATTTTTATACCAAATACAATAGTGCTTACATGCAAGAAGAAGAATGAGAATGTGCGTTTGCTTTTCACACAAATAAAGAGTACACACAAATTAATAGTCCTTGAATCTACTATAATGAATCAAGTTTGGAGATTCAAAGCTGTTATGCTAAGCCTAGTTCATAGTGGTAAAATATCAAACATAATGGTTTAGAAATCATGCAGAACAACCTTTTTTATTTGATACAGTATTTGTTCATCTCTGGTAGCATAGTGGTTATGAGTCAAGGTCAGCAGTTCAAAATTACCAGCTGTTCTGTGGGAGAATGATAAGACTTTCTGCTCCTTTAAAGATTTATAGCCTCAGAAACCCTATACAGGGTCACTATGAGTCAGACCTGACTCCACAGCACACAACCACCACCACCATCACATTGGGCCATTATTCTGAAGGATGCCAAAAAGATTTTACAGGAAACAGAAAAGAATCTTTGAGGGAACTCATTAAATCTAATGGTTTTATTTGTCAATACAGGTCTTATAGACAGATTTCCAAACACTGAAAGTAATGTTTTTAAAATATGTTGACTAAAGACATGAAATTGATCATGAAGTACTTTGTGGAGTAGCAAAGAATAAAAGCTTGCTGATCAAGCTAAAGGATAATGGGATCACTGACAATGGGGAAATCATTCATCTTGACATTTTTTCATAGATAAAACAGCTAAAACCTCTTAGTAGATTTTGTTGGATAAGCCACTCCATTTCTACCAATCTCTAAAAAAGGCTTTTAAAAAAATGGTAATAAAAAGCAAGAATAAATCATAAAGGGTAAAACATTTCCCAACCAAATTTCACAACAAAATCTGATGAATAAAAAAAAATTGCAAATCAATAGTTTCATAAAATATATCAAAATTCTTTAAGAAAATATGAACATAAACTTGTATACAAGAGATCAAGGTCAGTCAAGTTCTTCACGTTCTCAGCAACTAAAATGAATGTCATGTTTTCAGCTGCTACTGTAGATAATGAGCATAAACACTCACTGAGCAAAACTCCAGCCAGAAAGTCTCCACATGTGAATGTATCTGGGAATACTCCAAAAGGCCTGGCTGTGCTTGAGACACAAAAGTTAAAGGCTGCCAAGGCTGAGTCTGCTGCTGTTATTACTCTTTTCAAGCTGACTGCAGAGGCAATGAAGACTCCTGTCTCC
Organism: Chrysochloris asiatica; assembly: GCF_000296735.1. Classification (NCBI taxonomy): domain Eukaryota; kingdom Metazoa; phylum Chordata; class Mammalia; order Afrosoricida; family Chrysochloridae; genus Chrysochloris; species Chrysochloris asiatica. The sequence goes on from NW_006408520.1 coordinate 3,636,637, forward strand.
AATAAGAAAGCAGCATTTGATCTCAAAGCAAGCTTGTCTCTTTCCCTGTGAGCCACACAAAGGGAAGCTGAAGCCATGGGGCAATCTAAAGAAAATAATGCCCTGAATGAACATGTAAGCAGAGTGAGCGTCTATAAGAAAACTTACAAACAACCTTATCTCCAGACAAGGGAAGAGAAACGGAAGAAACATGAGCAAGGATGAAAGGAGAAGACAGCAAAGGTTTTGGGAGCCCGGAGAGGCCTCACTATAGCAGTAGATTAATGTTTTCTTAATATTCTTTTATTCCAAATCACTTTGTCTTTGCTTCTGTAAATATTTTTATGCTGTCTTCGTTTTCAAGACCTTTTTTCTACTCCTGTGTTGATATGTAGAGTCTGTGGCCTCCACCTACTATAGCTCTTTAAAGATTCTGTCACTATAAAGCTGAAAATAACAAGTTAAGAGCAGGGATGCTGGGATGAAAAGATGTCACATCTTCAATGTCTGATATAGAAAATCCAGTAATGAAATTACAGGCCATATGGTTTGGTTGTGACATCAATATTTTACCTATGTGAAAAATGTTTTTGTCTAAGCTTATGTATGTACTTTGTTTAATCTCATATCAAATCACTTCATGTAACTGCCATGTATCACTCATTATATTCTTAAGACTCTACCTAATTGTAGTCTTGCTTATTTCAACAAAAAATGTACAAGGCCATATGGAAATTTGAAGATTGCTATTTTAAGGATTACTATGTTCTGGAGAACTAGCATCTTATTCAATTTATGGAAAAAACTAGAGTTGCTTAGCATTATATCCACCTTTGTTGCACCTGAGTGGGGCCTCTGAGTTTTGGACTGCTTAAGATTTTCATAAATAAAATGTTTTCTCATTAAAAAAAAATAAGAAAATATTAGCATATTAATTACAGATGTATATAAAAAGTATTCTGCTTTATAACAACATGAGATGTATCTGAGAAATTGAAAGTAGGTGCAATATTCAAAGCCAATAAATGTAATGAATCATATTCATAGGCTAAGGTAAAAAGCATATGATTATCTCAAGCAGGACAAATAAAAATTTGACAAAGTTTGCTAATTCTGGAGTCCTTGTGTGACGCTGCAGTTCAAATCCACCAGCTGCTCCTCTGAAACCCCAGACAGGATTGCTATGTGTCAGAACCGACCTGATGGCACTTTACAACAACAACACATTCATTCTAGACATAAAGTCTCATTAAACTAGGAATAGAAGAAAAATATTAAACTGACAAAGGATACTTAGGAAAACCTATGACTAACAGCATCATTCATGGTAAAGGACTGAAAAATTAGTAACAATGCAAGATCATACACTCTCATCACTTCATTAAATTTTTTACCAAACAAAAGTAATATTTCATAGACAAAGTTCATATGGAATTATTATATTAGGCATTTTATACTATATTTAGATTCATATTCTATGAGTATTTCACTGCTGTTTTTAAGTACCCTTGAGTCTGTTATAAACACAGCGATGCTTTATAGGGTTTCCAAGGAATGGTTATTAGATTTTAACTGCTGAATTTGTGGTTAGCAATCCAATGCTTATCCTACAGTACCACATTAGGACTCTATATTACACAATGCAATATAGGAAAGGAAAAAACAAAAACAAATGGAAAAGTGAATGGATATGAAGAAATAAAGTCATATTTAATTAAAGACTGCATCAATTGTTTCTACAGAAATGTAAAGAACCAACCAAAAAGCCACTAGGAGTAGTATGTGAGATTGTGTGGGTCACAAAGAAAAGGTCAACATATTAAATTTAAATGTATTCTTATATGCTGGCCATAAACAATTGGAAATTGAACTCAAAATATAGTACCACTTACAGTAATATAAAAAACATGAAAATTTATGAGGGGGAACAAAGGATCTAGAATAGGCAAACCAATTTTACTAAAGGTAGAAACAATTTAAAAAAATCTCACACTACCTGATACAGGAGTAAATTCAAAGATAAACTGATCAATCTAGCATAGAAAAGTATATGAGTTGGTAAAAATGAATGAAATTTGAATGAAGATTTGATCAGTAGAGCCACCATTGTAAACATTGTAGAATGATTGACACAGTAGTACATCCATGAAAATATTCAGCAATATAAAGATAATTAATTACTGATGGATAGTAATAGTATTATGCTAAGTGAAAAAAATAAAGCCAAGAAAAAAATTACTGTATGCTTCAATTTAAATATGAGAAATTAATTTTCAATTAAGTTGAAAGGTAATCAATGGGAAAAAAAACAGTCTTTTCAACCTATGGACTAGAAAAACTAAATTTCTCTATATAAACCTATTAAACTAAATCTCTACCTTGCACTATATACAAATCAGCCTGAAAGAGATCTTAATGTCAAAAGTTAACGCTGTAACATGTCTCAA
>NW_006408520.1:3639162-3670048 GCF_000296735.1 Chrysochloris asiatica
AATTTTGTGAGTCTAGCAGACAAAGATATCCATGATAGGACACAGAAAGTATATATCAGAAAAGAAAAACAAATACATGTTCATATGTATTTGTTAAGTGCTGTTGAGTTGGTTCTGACTCATGAGCAGCTGGTAAATTTGAACAACTGACTTTACTGTTCAAACTGACCTTGCAGTCTAGTGCTTTATCCTAAAATACCACACCAAGACTCTCATCTTCATATATGTTTATGTATACATATATATGATATATAATTTTGTAATTATTATTTCATCACAATCAGATGTGTCTATTCTTCAAAGGACCCTGTCAAGGTAATGAGAAACTACATAAATAACTGTGGAAAATATTAGCAAATCATATGTCTGTCAAAGTTCATGCAGAATATCTAATGAATATTTGGAGCCCAAGAATTTAAGTAAAAAGAAGAAACTTTAAAATAGATAAATACATTCACAGACATTTCACCAAAGAAAAAATACAACAGACAAATAAACAACAATAACAAAATAGTATGCTTAATATTATTAGTAATTTTTGCTGTTTTGTTGCTAGCTGCTGTCAAGTTGGTTCCAATGTATATTGACTTTATGTACAACAGACCATGGCACTACCTAGTCCTGTGTAATCTTCACAAGCCTTGCTATATTTGAGCCAATTAATGGAGACACTGTATCAATCCATTTTCATTGACCCTCTACTTTATCAAGCATGATATCCTTCTCCAAGAACAGTTCCCTACTGATAACATTTAAAGTACATGAGATGAAGTCTCATCATCCTCACTTCTAAGGAATATTCCAGCTGTATTTTTCCAAGACACATTTGTTCATTTATCTAGCAGCCCTTGGTTTATTCAATATTTTTCACTGATGTTATAATGTTGTAATTCAAATGTATCAACTCTTCTTTTGTCTTCCTTAGCCCTTGTGCAACTTTCCATGTATATGAGGTAATTAAAAATACCAGGGCTTGGGCCAGGTGCACACCAGTCTTCAAAGTGATATATTTGCCTTCTTAACAACTTAAAGAAATCTTTTGCAGCAAATTTACCCAGTGTTAATGTATCCTTTGATTTGTCACTACTGCTTTTATGAACATTGATTGTGGATCTAAGTAAAATGAATTTCTTGACAACTTCAAAATTTCACCTTTATCATATAATGTTGTGTATTTCCAGTTGTGAGGGTTTATATTTCCTTTTTCTTTAATTAGTTGTAATCCATACTGAAGACTCTGTTCTTTGATTTTTATTAGTAAGTGCTTCAAGTCCTCTTCTCTTTCAGAAAGCAAGGTTGTGTCATCTGCACATCCAATGTTGTTAAGAGTCTTCTTCCAATCCTGCTATTAAGGTGAAATTCGGCATTAGGACAATACAAGTTAATAACATAATGAAATATAATAGCAGTATTATAAGAATATAAAAAAAATTACAAAAATTGCAATAAATATAATAAAACAAAAACAGGCAACTGTAATTATATCTTTCTGGTTATAATAGAAACATGGTACACATACACACAGATAATATTATGTAATTTCTTATAAGGTTAAATATATACTTTTATACTTGTCAGTTAACCTGTTTCATTCTAAATACTTGTTGTTGTTGTTAAGTGCCATTGAATCAGTTATGACTCATAGTGAACCTGTATAGGATATCCGAGGACTGGCTGCTGAGCTTGAACCACTAACCTTGTTTCAAACTGACCTTGTGGTTCAGTGTTATCCTATAGGGCCACACAAGTGAAATGAAAGCATATAGCCACAAAATAAACACAATATTTGTTGTTGTTATTAGGTGCCATCAAGTCAGTACCAATTCATAGGAACACTATGCACAACAGAACAAAACAATGCCAGATCCTGGGCCAACCTCACAATTATTGTTACTCTTGAGTCCATTGCTTCCACCATTGTGCCAATCTATGTCATTATGGGTCTTTCTCTTTTTCTCCAACCCTCCACTTTACCAAATGTGTTTTCCTTCTCCAGCAACTGGTCCCTCCTGACAATATGTCTGAAGTATCAGATATAAAATCTGGCCATCCTGACTTCCAAAGAACATTCAGGCTATATTTCTTCAAACACAGATCTGTTTGTTCTTTTAGCAATCCATGGTACTTTAAATATTCTCCTCCAACTTGGTAACTCAAATGCATCAATTCTTCTACAGTTTTCCTTATTCACTGTTTAACTTTCACATGCATATGAGATCATTGAAAATATCATGGCTTGAGTCAGGCACACCTTAATCCTCAAACTGACATCTTTGCTCTTCAACATTTTAAAGAGATTTTGTGCAGCCGATTTGCCTAATGTAATATGTTGTTTGATTTCTTGACTGCTGTTTCCATGAGGGTTGATGGTTGATCCAAGCAAAATTAATTCTTGCACAACTTCAATCTTTTCTGGCTGGTAGTTATGTGCCATGGAGTCGGTTCCGACTCATAGCAACCCTGTACAGTGTTTCCGAGGCTGTAAATCTTTACAGGAGCAGAAAGCCGTATCTTTCTCCCGCAGAACAGCTGGTAGTTAGTTTCGAACTGCTGACCTTGTGGTTCGAAGCCTGATTTGTAACCACTGTACTACTAGAGCTCTTTCCATGTATATGTTGTTGTTGTTAAGTGCCGTCGAGTCGGTTCCAACCCATAGCGACCCTATACGGGATTTCCGAGGGTGTAAATCTTTACGGGAGTAGAAAGCCTCATCTTTCTCCTGCGGAGCGCCTGGTAATTTCGAACCGCTGACCTTAGTTTCACAGCCTGAGTCCTAAATACTACGCATATAGATGTTGTTTATTGAGCCAGTGGTGAAGAGTTTTGTTTTCTTTACATTGAGATACAGCTAATACTTTGATGTTCATCAGCAGGTATTTTAAGTTCTGGTCACTCTCAGTAAGCAAGGTTGTATCATCTGCATATTACAAGTTGTTAAACAGTCCTCCTCTAATCCTGATGTCATGTTTTTCTTCATACAATCCAGCTTTTCTCTGCTTATTTGATGAGCATACAGCTTAAATAAGCATGGCCAAAGAATACAATCCTGGCAAACACCTTTCCTAATTTTAAACCATTCACTGATCTCTTGTTCTGTTTGAACAATGGTCTCTTGGTCTATAAGCAGTTTACTCATAAGCATAATTAAGCATTCCAGAATACTCATACTTATCAATGTTGTCCATAGCTTGTCATGATCCACACAATTTAAAGCCTTAGTGTAGTCAATAAAGCACAGGTAAACATCTTTCTGTTATTCTCTGCTCTCAGCCAAAATCCATCTGACACCAGCAATAATATAACTTGTTCCACGTCCTCTTCTGAGTTTGGCTTGAACCTCTGAAAATTCTATCAACGTATGGTGGCAGCCATTTTTACATTATCTTTAGTAAAACTTTACTCTCATGGGGTATCAATGATATTGTGAGATGATTTTTGCATTCCATCGGGTCACCTCTCTTTGGAATTGACACAAATACAGATTGCTTCCAATAAGTTGACTAGGTAGTTGTCTTCTAAATTTCTTGGCATAGATGAGCAAGTGCCTCAAGTGCTGTCTCACTTTGTTGAAAGATTTCAATTTGTATTCCATCAATTCCCAGTGCCATGTTCTTTGACAATGACTTCAATGCACCTTGGACTTCTTCCTTCCAGATCATTGGCTCTTGATCATATGTTACCCTGATGTCCAACCATTTCTTTTTGGTACTGAGACTCGCTGTATTCTTCCATCTTCTTTGATGCATTCTGTATCCTTCAGTATTTTGCCCATATAATCCTTCATTATCGCAAGTTAGGATTCAAATTTTTCTTCAGTCCTCTCAGCTTGAGAAATTCTGAGTGTGTTCATCCCTTTTGGTTTTCTAATTCCAGGTCTTTACACATTTTGTTATAATGTTTGACTTTATATTGCTAACTGACTTCTAGAGCTAACCATTGACATTTTCTGTTCAACTCTTGTATCTCGTCTCTTCTTCCATTTGCTTTAGCATTTCTATGCTGGAGATCAAGTTTCAGAGTCTCTTCTAACATCCATTTGGTCTTTTCCTTCTTTCTTGTCTTCTTAATGACTTTTAGCTTTCTTCCTGTATGATGTTATTAAAGTCATCCCACAACTCTTCTGATCTTCAGTGTTTATTGTCTAATGCATCAAATCTGCTTTTCAGATGATCTCTAAATTCAGGTGGCATATATTCAAATTCATATTTGGATCTGATGGACTTTTCTTAATTTTCTCCAGAGACCTTATATGGGGTCACTAAGCTAGCTGTATGCTGTCGAGTTGGTTCCACCTCATAGCAACCCTGAAGAGGGTTTCCAAGGCTGTAAATCTTTTTGGGAGCAGAAGGCATCACCTTTCTCTCACAAATCAACTGGTGGATATGAACTGCTGATCATGCTGTTAGTAACCCAACACATAAACCACTAAATCATCAGAACTCTTTAAGAAATACATACAGATTTAGAAAATTAAAATGTTCACCTGACTCTGAGAAGACAATAATAGCAACATCAACAAATGTGATAGACACACACAATAGAATACTACTCAGCCAGTATGAAAAATCAAGTTTTTATACCTACTACATATGATCAAAAACCAATGATACTAAAGGAAGAAGTCCAAGGTGCATTAATGGAATTGGCAAAGAACAAAGCACCAGGAATTGATGGAATAAAAATTGAAATCTTTCAAAAAAGTGAGGAGGTAATGGTGGCACTCACTCATCTATGCCAAGAAATTTGAAGACAATTCTCTGGCCAACTGGTTGGAAGAGATTTGTTTGTGCCCATTCCAAAGAGAGGTGACCTAACACAATGCGGAAATCATTGGAAAATATCTTTAATATCCCATGCAAGTAAAGTTTTACTAAAGGTAATACAGAAATGACTGCAAGCATACATTGACAGAAAACTCCCAGAAGTTCAAGTCAGATTCAAAAGAGGACATAGAACTAGGTATAACATTGCTGATGTTCGATGGATCTTGCCTGAAAGCAGAGAATATCAGAAAGATATTTACCTGTGCTTTATTGACTACACAAAGGCTTTTGATTGTGTGGATGATGACAAGCTATGGACAACATTGTAAAGTAGGAGTATTATGGAAAACTTAATTGTGCTCATGAGGAATCTGCACATGGATCAAGAGGCAGTTGTTCGAACAGACCATGGGAACATTGAATGGTTTAAAATTAAGACAGGTGTGCCACAGGGTTGTATTCTTTCACCATACTTATTCAACCTGTATGCTGAGCAAATAATCTGAGAAGCTGGGTTCTATGAAGCAAAACATGGCATCAGGTTTGGAGGAAGACTCATTAACAACCTGCGATATGCAGATGATACAATTTTGCTTGCTGAAAGTGAAGCGCACTTAAAATACTTATTGATGAAGATCAAAGAACACAGCTTTCAGTATGGATTGTATCTCAATGTAAAGAAAGCAAAAATCCTCTCCACTGGACCGATAAACAACATTACTATCAAAAGACTGACATTGTCAAGGACTTCATTCTTCTTGGATCAACTATCAACATTCTTGGAAGCAGCAGTCAAGAAATTCAATGACGTTATTTCATTGGGCAAATCTGCTGCACAAGACCATTTTAAAGTGTTGAAGAACAAAGATGTCAGCTTGAGGACTAAGGTGCATCTGACCCAACCCATGGTATTTTCAATAACCTCATATGCATATGAAAGCTGAACAGTGAATAAGGAAGACCATAGAAGAATTGATGCTTTTGAGTTATGGTGTTGGAGAAGAATATCGAAAGTGCCATGGGATGCCAAAAGAACCAACAGATCGGTGTTGGAAGAAGTACAGCCAGAGTGCTCCTCCAATGCCAGGATGGCCAAACTTTGTCTCTCATACTTTGGACATATTGTCAGGCGGGACCAGTCACTGGAGAAGGATATCATGTTTGGTAAGGTGGAGGGTCAGAGAAAAAGAGGAACACCCCCAGCAAGATGGATTGGCAAAGTGGCAGCATCAATGGGTCAGTGGGCTCAAGCATGACAACAATTGTGAACCTGGCCCAGGACTGGGCAGTGTTTCATTCTGTTGTGCATAAGGTTGCTATGAGTTGGTACTGACTAGATGACCTAACAACAACAACAGTGTAATTGGGTTAGAAGACATTACACGGAATGAACTAAGTCAATCACCAAAAGACAAATATTGTATAACCTCACATATATAAAAAGACAAGAAAATAAAATTATATAGAGAGCAAAATTTATTGGTGGTTTTTGTGTAGAGTTGCAAATTCAGTTTTAATAATTAAGCTGGAGATCTGTGATAGATTTACAACACTGATCAAAAAAGAAAAAAAGGAAAGAGTAGCTGCTGAGGCTGAGATATAAAAGCTAAAACATCAAGGGATATGATGTTATGGTTTGGAGGTTTAGTGTTATGGTTTCCTATGACATTCCAGTTAATTAACTAGTCCCCACATATCAATCAGTTTGTCCTATTTTGATGACTTGCTTGTTGCTGTGATGCTGGAAGTTGCGCCACTGGTGTTTCAAGTGTCAACAGGGTCACCCATGGTGAATAGATTTCAGTGGACCTTCCAAACTAACGACAGAAAAAGAAGAAGGAATAAGGAGTCAATTTTTGAAAGTCAACCCCTGAAAACCTTATGAATGACTGTGAAACCTTGATATAACACCAAAAGATGAGCCCCCCAGGTTGGAAAACACTCAAAATAAGGCTGGGAAGAAACAGGTGCAAACAACCATTAATAACTGAAATATGGAATGTACAAAGTATGTTTGTTCTTTGGTGTCATTGAATTGGTTTTAATCTATAAAGACCCTGTGTAAGATTTCCAAGAATAGTTGGTAGATGTGAATTGCTGATCTATAAATCTAGTAAAATGGGAAATTTTTCAAAAGTGGAATGAAATGCATAAAGATTGATATCCTAGGCAATAGTGAGCTGAAATAGGCTTGTATTGGTCATTGGATGTTGGACTATCATATGATTTGTTATGCAAGGAATGACAAATTGAAGAGGAACGACTGCACATTCATCATCAAAAAGATTTTAAGATTTCTCAAAATATTATGCTGTCTTTGAAAATATCTATATACCTACAAAGAAGACTAGTTATTATAACTATTATTCAAATTTATGCACTGACCACCTAATCCAGTGATGAAGAAATTGAAGTCTTCCTCCAACATCTTCAGTCTGAAATTGATTCAACATGAAATCAAGATACATTGATTACTGCTGGTGAATGTGAAAGTTGGAAACAAAGAGGATGGATTGGTAGTTAGAAAACATGGCCTTGGTAATAAAATGATGCTTGAGATCCCATGACAAAAGTTTGAAAGACCAGTGTATGGCAAGAAATTTGAAAGGCAGCTAGTAGGCCAGTTGCCTAGAAGAAAGTCACATTTGGGCCTATTCCAAAGAATCAACAAAATGCCAGAATTATTGAGCAATTATATTAATAGCACAGAAACGTAAAAGTTTGCTGAGAATAATTGAAAAAAAAAAAGCTTCAGTATAGGTTTGACCATTTTTCAAACACTTGTCACTCAGCAAACATTTATATTTCTCTTCCTTGTTGTTTGTTGTTAAGTGCCTTCGGCTTGATTCCGACTTGAACCACTGACCTTGCAGTTCAAACTAACCTTGAAGTCCAGTGCATTGTCCTGTAGTGTCACATTAAGACTCCTTAAAAGCTGTTTTTTCCTAAGAACTACAGGCCTTGTTTTTAAGTACTTGACATGTAGGTCTTGTACAGAGAGCAGGAGAAGGACTCAAATAACTGTGTTTGCACTATTGTTTATTTGCTTCCTGTTTCATATGGCTGCCTGTATCCTCTATTAGTTTTGATCAGTAGTGTTATTTTTTTTTCACCTTTTGTCATGATTGCCCTTAATGATCAGGCAAAGATTCTCAAATGGCACTGCAGGAAAGCAAAATGAGACTAAGCCTAAAATTCTCCCTTAAATTAATCTCAGCCTTTGACTACTCGTTATATTCTGCCATTAACTGCTATTTGTCTTATCACAATGAAGATTTTCATATAGTTTTAACTTTAGTTGCTGTGATCTATTCCAAATTGAAATCTTTTAACAAACTGGTGCAGCACTGGAGACACTCACTTGTCTATGCCGAGAAATCTGGAAGACAACTACCTATCCAACTGACTGGAAGAGATCCATATTTGTGCCCATTCCAAAGAGAGGTGAACCAACAGAATGTGGAAATCATCTAACAATATCATTAGAATTGTATGCAAGTAATACTTTGCTAAAGATAATACAAAAATATCTGCAACCACACATTGACAGAGAAACTTCGAGAGTTTCAAGCCAGATTCAGAAGACATGGAATGAGGCATATCATTACTGATGTCAGATGTATTTTGGCTAAAAGCAGAGACTACCAATAAGATGTTTACCTGTGTTTTATTGACTACACAAAGGCTTTTGATTTTGTGGATCATGACAAGCTATGAACAACATTATAGAGAACGAGTATTCTGTAATATTTAATTGTGCTCATGAGAAACCTGCACATAGATCAAGAGGCAGTAGTTCAAACAGAACAAGGGAACACCAAATGGTTTAAAATTAGGAAATCTGTGTGCCAGATTTGCATTCTTTCACCATACTTACTCAATCTGTATGATGAGCAAATAATCCAAGAAGATGGATGATATGAAGAAAAACATGGCATCAAGATTGGAGGAAGACACATTAACAACCTGCAATTTGCAGATAATTCAACCTTGTTTGCTGGCAGCAAAGAGAATTTAAAATACTCACTGATAAAAATCAAATACCACTGCCTTCGATAATTTTTACATCTCAATGTTAAAAAAAAAAAAAAAAAAAAATCCTCACCACCGAGCCAGTAGACACTTATATAAATTGTAAAACAATTGATGTTGTCAAAGACTTCCTTTTGCTTTGATCAATAATCAATACTCATGGAAGCAGAGGTTAAAAAATCAAATGACATATTGCCTAGGCAAATCTACTGTACAAGACCTCTTTAAAATGTTTAAGAGCAAAGATGTCAGTTTGAGGTCTAAAATGCAACTAACATAAGCCATGGCATTTTCAGTAATCTCATAAGCAAGTGAAAATTGGACAGTGAATAAGGAAAAATGTAGAAGAATTGACACATTTGAGTTATGTTGTTGGAGGAGAATATTGACAGTACCGTGGACTGCCAAAAGAACAAACAGATCTGTGTTGGAAGAAGTACATCTAGAATGCTTCTTGGAAACCAGGATGGTCAGATTTAATCTCTCATACTTCAGATATATTATCAGGAGGGACCAGTTCCTGATGAAGAGATCATGTTTGTTAAAGTGAAGGGTGGGTAAAAAAGAGGAAGACCCCCAATGAGATGGATCAGCATAGAGGCAGAAGCAATAGGCTCAAATGTCGCAATGACTGTGATATTGGCGCAGGACTGGGCAGTGTTTCACTGTTGTGCACAGTGTTGCTATGAGTTGGTACCGACACAATGGCACCTAAAAATAGTAACATACCGTTTTTACTACTGTACCATCTTTAATACTAAATGTGTTAAGAAAGGGAGCTAAAATACTTGTTAGTATGCCATTTTTGCAGAAAACATATATTGCACAAGCTACTGAATGAAATGCACAGTTGAAATATAATTAAATCCTGGCTGCAAGAAATTTACCTCTAAATTTAAGCTGGTGGTAAATTAATCAATGGACTGCTAACTAAGAGGTCAGCAGTTCAAACCCACCAACCGATCCTCAGGAAAAAGATGAGGATTTCTGTCCCCATAGATTTACAGACTTGGGAATCCTATACAAGGTTACTATGGATAGTGATGAGTTTGGGTGTGATAAAATAGATGAGTCGTTGTGTACTAATGTGACAAGGTAGATATTCTTTAACAACTACATTAATATATTGTTGTTCTTAAGTACTGATGAGTTGGTTCTGACTAATAGCGACCCTGTGTAGGGTTTCTGAAGAGAGGGTGGTGAGCTTGAACTGCTGACCTTGAGGTTCAAGCAGACTTTATGTTCCAGTGCATTAACCCACAGTGCCACACCAGGACTGCAAGCATTTGATATTCATCACATTCCTTTGTCACACCAGAATGTTTCTGAAGTATTTAATAGAAATGAATATGACTCAAATGAGGAAATCAAGAAATACTGAAAAAAATTTAGTAAGAGTAAAATTTGGTGGCTGGCTTTATATATTCATGGGAATGGCTAAAAGTTAAGCCTGTGAGTCTTAAACTTCCTCATATGAGAGGAATTTATTAAAAATTAATTAAAACAGGTACCTCTATCTAACTTCTATTTTTCTTAGTTTGGGCCTGTTAGTGAAGTAGCTTTTAGCATTCCTTAGAAGACAGTCTACTTTTAAAATATAGTTTTGCACTACCTAAATCACATCTTTTTAGCTAGCTTTATGTCAAAATGTAAAATACCACTCTTGATAGTTCAACAAATTCCAAGACATTTTTTGCTTCTTCATAAGACTTTCAAATACTACAGTGCCCTTTGCTAAAATAACTTAACCTTTCCTCTCTACAGTGTATCCAAATGAGATCACTGCAACTTTCTTATATAAATAAAAGTCTTCACTGTCCCTAATCCCATAACCTTGAAAGTATATCCTAAATAGCCTCAAATATCTTTCTTCTTATTATCGCTAGATAAAATGCAGCACAGGAAATACATGTTTCTTTTACCGAAGAAATATTATGAAATTTAATTTTACAACACTCAAGGGCATTTTTTGTGCAATTGTAAGTTTACATACTTAATGGTAAATATTATCTTTCCTTCCAGGCTCCAATACAGAAAAGTTCTTCACATACCTGCAGTTGGAGTCATATCTCATTTTATTTTCAAGATTACAGATAGATCTACATATGTCCTATGGAATTCTAGACCATGATTAAACCACTTAGTGCTAACAGGTTCAAAAGTCCTACAAATTAAAGTATAACTGATTTTTAGAAGCAGGAAAGTTGACAATGAGAAAACAAATATTACAAATTTTATAACTTCACAGTATTATTAATTTTTACTTTTTTAATGTTCAAAAGAATACTCTGCTAAGAAAGATAATCCTTTCTGATGAAATTGATTATAATTAAGAAGCTCATTATTAGTGGTATTAGAGCAGACAAGTAGAGTAATTCTAAATTTAATTATAATAAAATAATTAAAATACACTCTCAAAACAGAAAATATAAATTAATGGGCATTGGAATAGAGACAAGGAGTCAATTTAATACTGTATTTTTATGTTTGCAAGTGCGATCCTTTGTTTGGGTTGATAAACAACAAGATATTTAAGTCAAAGAAAATTAACCTCCTCTTTCACCAGAACATTCCAAGATGAGGATATTAAAAGTACCTCTCCGAATAGCTCTTGACTTATCCTCCCAGAGGAATAGCAGCATCCTTTTGTCCACTCTTAAAAGAATAAGTCAGGGCCAATGAATTAAAATTCTGAAAGACTATAAAATCACCATGAACAACAACAACAAAAAAGTCTTTATAGTTAGATTAACATTTGTGTGTTTCAGTAGAAAACAGAAACAACAAATTCTATCATATTGGGAGTATCAGTGCCATTGAGACTAAATATCTTCTCCTTAAAAATGGATATTATAAAATGCCATATCTACCTGTGTAAATAACATTCCACCAGGAGCTCTTCATATATGGGCTGGAAATCTGAGGGTTCAGAAATTAAATGAACTGAAGTCAATCTTTAATCAATAAACATTGCAAGAATTTGTGAAAATTATTAATCTCTCTAAGCTTCACTTCCTTATGTCCTAAATAAAATGAGTCTATGAAATATTAAGGACTATATCTGGTAAAAAATAAAATCACAAGATGTTTACTACATAAAGTATTAGACTTTATGTATTAGTCATTTATGCAATTATAGTGTTGAATATTCTTGCTAACATATAGGAAATTTAATGAAATTTCAAACTAAAAATTAAAGTGAGTTCTGGTATATTATATGTTGGAAAATGCTGTTGAATTGGTTCCAATTCATAAAAATTTTGTATAGGGTTTCTGAGGAGTAATTAGTAACTGACATTGCAGTTCAAGCAGACCTCATGGTCCAGTGCTTTATCCTATAGGATGTGGTAGCATAAGAGAGAGCATACAGCCTGGTTAACACTAGAAAAGGTATAGCTATGTGGTGCCAGTGGTAGCCAGTTTTCTTCAGGAAAATCAGATATGGCAGAAATTGATTTGAGGTTAATCTTACTTGGGAACAGAGGAACTGTTTTAGGGAACAGTTAATTATGACTTAGTTAATCACTTAATCAATTGACATGTTAGAGAACACGATCATGAACATATTTGAGATGGTCAATAAAATGAGAAACAAATTTAGGTACCAAATTCATGACCTGATATTTTAAGAACAGAGACATTTTGAAATTAGTATTTTGACAAATGTATACAGACGTGTAATTAAAACTATAATCAAGATATAGAACTATTTCCAACATTCCAAAATAATTTTGGGGGATCCTTAACCTGAATCCAGTCTCCAAGAAATCACAAATCTAGATTTTATTATTACATATTACATTATTCTGCCATAGAATTCATAGAAATGAAATCACAGGCAATAGATCTATATTTATCCAAATTCAGTTGTCTGTATTTTTTGGAACCACCACTTGTCTGTAAGTTTGTCATACTGTGGTGGCTTGTGTGTTGCTGATTCTGGAAGCTATGCCATGGGCATTTATGAGCTTCCAGATGAGGACAAACTAGGAAGAAGGAGAAATGGACTGCTTCCAAATATTTTGTCCTTGAAAACCTTATGCATAACAGTGGAACATTGTCAAATATAGTGCCAGAAGATGATCCCTTCAGGTTGGAAGACACTCAAAACGCAACTGGGAAGACCTGCCTCTTCAAGAGAGTTGACTGTGATGACACAAATGGAATAAACCCTGGGGTTTACTCATTTGCTGATGGGGCACAACTCAAAATGGAGAGAAAAAACTCTAAAAATCCATTAATAGTCAGAACATGGAGTGCACGAAGTATGAATCTAGGAAAATTGGAAATAGTCAAAAATGAAATGGAACGTGCAAACATCAGTATCACAGGCATTAGTGAACTGATATGGACTGGTATTGGCCATTTTGAATCTGACAATAACATGGGTCACTATTCTGGGAATAACAAATTGAGGAATGGTGTTCCATTTATCACCAAAAAGAATATATCAAGATCAGTAATGAAGTAAAAAGCTGTCTGTGATAGGATAACATCCATCCACCAACAAGGAAGGCCAGTTAATACAACTACTATCTAAATTTACATACCATCCACTAAATACAGCGATGATGAAATTGAAGAATTCTACCACCTTATTCAGTCTAAAATTGATTAAACACACAATCAAGATATAATAATAATTACTGTCAATTGGTATGCAAAGGTTGCAAACAAAGAGGAATGATTAGGGGTTGGAAAATATGACCTTGGTGATAGAAACTATGCTGGAGATTGAATGACAGAAATTTGCAAGACCAATAACTTCCTCATTGCAAATACTTTCTTAAAACAACATAACATATACATCTACCTCCCCAGATGGAATACACAGAAATCAAATTGACTACATCTGTGGAAAGAGACAGTTGAAAAGCTCCATATCATCAGACAAAACAAAGCCAAGGGCAGACTGTGGAACAGACCATTAATTTTTCATATGCAAATTCTGGCTAAAGAAGAAAATGAAAACAAGTCCATAAGAGCCAAAATATAACCTTGAATATATCCCACCTGAATTTGGAGATCATCTGAAGAAAATATTTGATAAATTAGTCACTAAAGACCGAAGACCAGAAGAGTTGTGGAATGACATCAAGAACATCATACAGGAAGAAAGCAAAACATTATTAAAAAGATAAAAAAGAAGGAAAAGATCAAAATGGGTTTCAGAAGAGACTCTGAAACTGGCTCACCAGCATAGAGTGCTAAAGCAGATGGAAGAAGTGAGGAGGTAATAGAAGGAAAAGTCAAATATTATAAAGAAATGTGCAAAGATCAAAAAGGTAGAACATGCTCAGCATTTCTCAAGCTGAGGGAACTGATGAAAAAATGTAAGCCTCGACTTGCAGTATTGAAGAAGCCTCTTGGCAAATTATTGAATGATACAGAAAGCATCAAGAAGATGTAAGGAATACAGTCACTGTACCAAAAAGAAATGGTCAATGTTCAACCATTTCAAGAGGTAGCATATGATCGAGAGGCAATGATCCTGAAGGAAGAAGTTCAAGGTGCATTGAAAGCATTACCAAAGAACAAGGCACTGGGAATTGAAGGAATATGAATTGAGATCTTTCAACAAAGTGATACAGCACTGAAGGCACTCACTCATCTATGCCAAGAAATTTGGAAGACTACTACATGGCCAACTAACTGGAAGAGATCCATGTCTGTGCTCATACCAAGGAGAGTTGACCCAATGGAATGCAGAAACTGTAGGACAATATCATTGATATCCCATTTGAGTAAAGTTTTACTAAAGGTAATTAAAAACAAAACAAAACAAAACAAAAAAACAGCTGCAAACATACATTGACAGAGAACTTCCAGAGGTTCAAGCCAGATTCAGAAGAGGACATGGAATAAGGAATATCATTGCTGATGTCAGGTGGATCTTGGCTGAAAGCAGAGAAGACCAAAAATGATGTTCACCTGTGTTTTATTGACTATGCACAGGATTTTGATTGTAAGGTACGTGACAAACTCTGGACAACATTGTGAAGTATGCGTATTCCGGAACAGTTAATTGTGCTCATGAGGAACCTATACATAGAACAAGTAGCAGTTGTTCAAACAGAACAAGGTAACACTGAATAGTTTAAAATTAGAAAAGGTATGCACCAGGACACACCTACTTATTCAACCTGTATGCTGAGCAAATAATCTGAGAAGCTGGGTTATATGAAGAAAAATGTGGCATCAGAATTGGAGGAAGACTCTTTAACAACCTATGATATACAATATACAAATATACAATATACAAATGATACAACCTTGCTTGCTGAAAGTGAAGATGACTTAAAATATTTACTGGTGAAGGTCAAAGAGCACAGCCTTTGGTATTGGTTGGATCTCCATGTAAAGAAAACAAATATCCTCACCACTAGATCAATAAACAACATGCATATAAAGGGAGAAAACATTGAAGTTGTCAATGACTTCATTTTACTTGGATTAACCTTCAACCCTCATGGAAGAAGCAATCAAGAAATCAAACAACATATGGCATTAAGCAAATCTGCTGCACAAGACTGTTTTAAAGTGTTGAAGAGCAAAGATGTCAGGTTGAGGATTAAGACGCACCTAACCCAAGCCATGATATTTTCAAAAACCTTATATGAATGTGGATGTTGGACAGTGAATAAGAAAGACTAGAAGAATTGATGCATTTGAGTTATGTTGTTAGAGGAAAATATTAAAAGTACCATGGACTGCGAAAAAGAACAAACAAATCTATGTTAGATTAAGTACAGCCAGATTGCTCCTGGGTAACCAGGATAGCCAAACTTCATCTCGCATACTTCGCACATATTATCAAGATGTACCAGTCATTGGAGAAGGGTATCATGTTTTGCAAAGTGCAGAATCAGAGAAAAAGAGGAAGACCCCAATGAGATAAATTGGCACAGTGGTGGCAACGATGGGTTCAGGCATAGCAACGGCCCAGAATTGCGCAGTGTTTTGTTCTGTTGTGCTTACAGTTGCTACGAGGCAGTACTGACTTAATGACACCTAACAACAACAACATTTGTTGGAAAAAAATATTGAATATGCCATGGATCACCTGAAAACAAAAAAATCTGCCTTGAAAGAAATACAGTCAGAATGTTCAGGACAAGTTACCAGAGGGAAGTGTCCCTGGAGAAGGTCATCATGTTTGGTAAAGTAGATGGTCAGAGAAAAATGGAAGACCCTCAAAGAGATGAACCGACATAGCTGTTGCAACAGTGGGTTCAAACATAGGTGATTGTGAGCATGAAATAGAACCAAAGAACAGTTTGTTCTCTTATAAGAACTGACTCAGAAGAATCCAAAAGCAAATTATATTTGCATTATACCATAGCAAAGTTTGTGACTTAAAACAATAATAGTTATTTATATCACTCAGTAATCACACTGGTTTGGGTGGCGCTCTCTATGACATCATCTGAGATGACTTGAAAATTGTACAGAAGCTGGAGACACAGAATATACTCTTACTCACGTACCTAGTGGTTGATGCTTGCTGTTGTTTGGAAACTCAGTTGGGTCCAAGATCAGAATATTTCCAGACTAAGACAAACTAAGAGGTGGGCAACTTCTCAAAGGCTAGCTACTAAAAAGCTTATGAGCAACAGTGAAACATTAGCTAATGTAGCGCCAGAAGAAGAGTTGGCACTAACTGCAACTGGAGAAGATTTGCCTCCTCAAAGATCTTAATAACATAAATGGAGTAAATCTTTTGGGACCTTCTTTTGCTAATAGAACACAACTCATAATGATAAGAAGCCACTGAAAACTTCCATTAATAACTGTGTCATCTACAAAGCATGAATCTAGAAAAAGTAGAAGTTGTAAAAATGAAATGGAACACCTAAGGGTCGATATTCTATGCATTAGTAAGGTGAAATGGACAGTATTTGTCATAATTAACTATGCTGGTAATGATAGATTTAAATGGAATGGTGTCATTCATTTTAGAAAAGAAAATACATTTAAAGATCTATGTTGAAGTACACTGCTATGTATAAAAGGAAAATATCAATACACCTATAAAGACCAGTTAATACAACTATAAATCAAATCACACACCCACCTCTAAATTCAATGATGAAGATAATTAAGAATTCTACCAACCTTTTGAGTATGAAAATGATCAAATTTGCATTTAAGTTGTATTGATAATTACTGATGACTGGACTCTGAAATGTGTAAAAATCCAGAAGTCATCTGAAGTTGGAAAATATGGCTTTGGTGATAAAAAATGATGCTGGAAAGTGCATGATAGAATTTTGCAAGACTAGTGACTACTTTAATTACAAATAATTCATTTAAACATCATAAATGGTGACTATACACATCAACTCACCAGATGGAATACACAGGAATGAAATGGACTATATCTGTGAGAAGAGATGATGGAGAAGCACTGTATCATCCAGATCAAAAGGAAAGAACATGCTTAGTTTCTCAAACTGAACGAGTCCTGGTGTGGCACTGTGGGTTAATGCCCTGGACTGCAAAGTAGGTTTGAACCACAAGTCAGTCATTCAAGCTCACCAGCCGCTAGTTAGAAACCCTATACAGAGTTGCTATGGGTCAGAACAGACTCGACGGTACTTAACAATGACAAAAATCATTATTATGCAAGTGAAATTTTTGTGAGATAATTTCAAAATGATTGAAGCAGTACATTTACCGGGAGCTGCCAGAAATTCAAGTTGCATTCAGAAGAGCACATGAAATGAGGGATATCATTGCTGAAGACAGATGGAGTTTGACTGAATGCAGAAAATACCAGAAATATGTTTACTTCTGTTGTGTTGATTATACATAGACATTTGACTGTGTGAGTCATAACAAAGTATGGATAGCATTGCAAAGGACAGAAAATACAGAACACTAAACTGCTCATGTGAAACCTGTACACAGAGCAAGAAGCATTTGTTCCAACAGGACACAGGGCTACTAATTGGTTTAAGGTCAGAAAAGGTGTGTGTTATGATTGCATCCTTTCACCATACTTATTAAATTTGTATACTGAGCAAATAACCAAGAAGCTGGATTATATGAAGAACATGACATCAGTATTGGAGAAAGACTCTTTAACAACCTGTGATATGCAGATAACACAACCTTGCTTATTAGAAGACAAGAGGACTTGCAGCACTTACTAATGATTAAAAAAATACAGATAAACATTAAAATACACAGCTTTCTTGTGTATTACTGCTCAGTACAAAGAAAACAAAAATCCTTAGTATACCAACAAACAAGTCATAATAAACAGAGAAAGGATTAAAATTGTAAAATATTTCATTTTATTTGGACACACAATTAATGATCGTAGAAGCAGCAGTTAAAAAAATCAAATGATATATTGCTTTGGACAGATCTGTTGCAATATGAATCTGGCTGTTAATCTCAAATTCAGAGATTAATCTCAAATTAAAGAGCAAATATGTCACTTTGAAGACTAAGGTGCACCTGACCCAAGCCATGTTATTTTCAATTGCCTTGTGTACATGTGAAAGCTAGACAATGAATAAGGAAGGCCAAAGAAAAATTCATGCATTTGAATTATGGTGTCGGCTAAGAATATTGAGTATATCATGGACTTCCAGAATAATGAAGAGGTCTGTTCTGAAAGATGTATGACCAGATTGCTCCCTAGAAGCACCAATGACAACTCTTACTCTCATATACTTAGGACATATTATCAGGAGGGACCAATTCCTGGAGAAGGACATGCTGCTTGCTAAAGTGGAGTATCAACAAAAAAGAGGAAGATCATTGACAAGATGGATATGCACAGTGACTGCAACAATGTGCTTAAACATCATGATTGTGAGGATGATGCAGGACAGGGCATTGTTTTATTCTGTTGTATATAGAGTTCCATTAGTTGGAAATGAATGGATGACACCTAACAACAACAATAATCTTGGGTTGTGTATGTATGTGTGTGTGTGTGTGACATTTTACTGCACTATGCATGGAAATATTTTTTGATCCATAGAATTTTTATTGACATTTTTTGAAAGTAATCATCAGGCCTTTTTTTCTATGCTGTTTTAGCCTGCAAGCGCTTCTGAAAGCTGTTCATCTTGGGTACCCTGTTGGTATTTGAAATACCATTGGCATATCTTACAGCAACATTGTAGCAACACTCAAGCACCACAATACCACAAATTGACATACACAATTATTAAGTAAAGTTCTTAGTTTAGTTTACATTAGAGTTTACTCTTTGTATTGTACAGTCCTATAGGTTTTAATAAAGGCATAATTGAATTTGTCCACCATTATAGAAACATTCACCACTAGTCTGTTAAGTTGTCATACTGTGGTGTCCTGCATGTTGCTGTGATTCTGGAAGCTATGCCACTTTTATTTTGATTACCACCAGAGTCATTCATGGTGGACTGGTTTCAGCAGAGTTTCAAGATGAAGATAGACTAGAAAGAAAGACAGGGGGACTACATCTGACTGTTAAGGCACTGAAAACCTTATGAATAACAGCAGAATGTTGTCAGATATAGTGCCAGAAAATGAAAACATTCAGATGGATCTTGGCTGAAAACAGATAATTAAAGAAAGATATTAACTTGTGTTTTATTTACTATACAAAATCTTTTGATTATGAAGATCAAGATGAGCTGTGTATGACATTGCAAAGACTGAGTATTCCAGAACACTTGACTGTGCTCATAAGGAGATTGTACACAGACCAAGATACAGTCGTTTGAACAGAACAAGGGTACACTCAACCTTGTTTTCAGTTTAGAATCAGGAAAACTGTGTGCCAGAGCTGTATTCTTTCACCATGCTTATTCAATCTGTATGTTGAGAAAATAATACAAAAAGCTGGATTATATAAAGAACAATGTAGTATCAGGATTGGAGGAACATTTGTTAACAATTTACAATCTACAGAGGATACAACCTTGCTTGATGAAAGTCAAGAGGACTTAAAATATTTACTGATGAAGAGCAAAGATCACTGCCTTCAGTATGGATCACACCTCAATGAAAATAAAACAAAAATACTCACAATTGGACCAAAAAATAATATCATGATAAATAGAGAAAAAAAATGAAGTTGTCAGACTTCCTTTTGCTTGAATCAGCAATCAACACGCGTGCAAGAAGTAGTCAAGAAATCAAATGACGTATTGCATTAAACAAATCAGTTGCACAAGATGTCTCTAAATAATTCAAGAGCAAAGATACCAGTTTGAGGACTAAGGTGAACCTGACCTAAGCCATGGTATTTTCAATAGCCTCATATGCATGTGGAAGTTGGACAATGAATAAGGAAGACCATAGAAGAATTGGTGCATTTGAGATAGGATGATGGAGAAGAATATTGAAAGTCTCATGGACTGCCAGAAGAATAAACCAGTCTATTTTGGAAGAGGCATAACTAAAATGTTCTTGGAGGCAAGGATGGCAAGACTTTGGACAT
Organism: Chrysochloris asiatica; assembly: GCF_000296735.1. NCBI lineage: Eukaryota > Metazoa > Chordata > Mammalia > Afrosoricida > Chrysochloridae > Chrysochloris > Chrysochloris asiatica. The sequence goes on from NW_006408520.1 coordinate 3,659,404, forward strand.
ATTATCAGAAGGGACCAGTCCTTGGGAAAGGAAATTTTGTCATTTTTGTTATGCATTGTCAAGCTGGTTATGTTTCATGTTGTTGTTATTGTTAGGTGTCATCGAGTTGGTACCAACTCACAGTGACCTTACGCACAGCAGAGCGAAACACTGCCAGATCCTGGGCCAACCTCATTATCTCTGCCACGCTTGAGCCCATTGATGCTGCCACTTTGACAATCCATCTCACTGAGGATCTTCCATTTTTTTCCCAACCCTCCACCTTACCAAACATGATATCCTTCTCCAACGACTGGTCCCTCTAACAATATATCCAAAGTATGAGAGACGAAGTTTGGCCATCCTGGCCTTGAAGGAGAACTCTGGCTGCACTTGTTCCAACGTAAATCTATTTGTTCTTTTGGCAACCCATGGCACTTTCAATATTCTCGTCCAACACCATAACTCAAAAGCACCAATTCTTCTATGGTCTTTCTTAGTCACTGTCCAACTTTCACATGCATATGGTTATTGAAAATACCATGGTTTGGGTTATGCCCACGTTAGTCTACAAGCTGACATCTTTGCTCTTTAACACTTTATAAAGTTCTTGTGCAGCAGATTTGCCTAATGCAATACATCATTTGATTTCTTGACTGCTGCTTCTGAGTGTTGATAGTTGATCCAAGAAGAATGAAGTCCTTGACAACGTCAATCTTTTTTCCGTTGATAAGAATGTTGTTTATTGGTCCAGGGGTGAGGATTTTTGTTTTCTTTTCATTGAGATGCAATCCATACCGAAGACTGTGTTCTTTGATATTCATCACTAAATATTTTAAGTCTTCTTCACTTTCAGCAAGCAAGGTTGTATCATCTGCATATCATAGGTTGTTAATGAGTCTTCCTCCAATCCTGATGCCACATTTTTCTTCATAAAACCCAGCTTCTTTGATTATTTGCTCAGCATACAAATTGAATAACTATGGTGAAAGAATACAACTGTGTTGCACACCTTTCTTAACTTTAAACCATTCAGTTTTCCCATGTTCTGTTTAAACAATTGCCTCTTGGTCCATGTACAGAATCCTCATAACCACAATCAAGTGTTCTGGAACACTCATACTTTGCAATGTTGTCCACAGCTTGTCATGATCCACACAATCGAAAGCCTTTATGTAGTCAATAAAGCACAGGTAAACATCTTTCTGATATTCTCTGCTTTCACCCAATATTCATCAGACATCATCAATGATATCCATTGTTCCATGACCTCTTCTGAATCTGGCTTGAACCTCTGGAAGTTCTCTGTCAATGTATACTTGCAGCCATTTCTGTATTACCTTTAGTAAAACTTTACTCTCACGGGATATCAAAGAGATTGTCCAAGGATTTCTGCATTCTGTTGAGTCACCTCTCTTTGGAATGGGCACAAATATGGATCTCTTCCAATCAGTTGGCCAGATAGTTGTCTTCCAAATTTCTCGGCATAGATGAGTGAGTTCCTCCTGTGCTGCCTCACTTTCTTGAAAGATCTCAATTTTTATTCCATCAATTCATGGTGCCTTGTTCTTTGTCAATTCCTTCAATGCACCTTGGATCAGTATCATTGGCTCTTGATCATATGCTACCTCTTGAAACGGTTGAACATCAACCATTTCCTTTGGTACAGTGACTCTGTGTATTCCTTCCATCTTCTCTTGATGCTTTCTGCATCATTCAATAATTTGTCCAGAGATTCCTTCAATAACAAAAGTCAAGGCTTGAATTTTTTCTTCAGTTCCCACAACTTGAGAAATGCCGAGCATTTTCTTCCTTTTTGGTTTTCTGACTCCAGATCTTTGCACATTTTGTTGTAATATGTGGCTTTATCTTCTCCAGCTGATCTTTGAAATTTCTATTTAGCTTTTGTACCTCGTCATTTCTTCCATTTCCTTTAGCATCTTTACACTAGAGAGCAAGTTTCAGAGTCTCTTCTGACATGTATTTTGACCTTTTCCTTCTTTTTATCTTCTTAGTAACTTTTTGCTTTCTTCCTGTACGATGTTCTTGATGTCATCCCACAACTCTTCTGGTCTTCAATCTTTAGTGTTTAATGTATCAAACCTGTTCTTCAGATGATCTGTTAATTCAGGTAGGTTATATTCAAGGTCATATTTTGGCTCTCGTGGAATTTATTTTCTTCAGCTTTAGCTTGAATTTGCATATAAGCAATTGATGGTCTTTTCCACAATCTGCCCCTGGCCTTGTTTTGACTGATGATACGGAGCTTTTCCATTGTCTCTTTCTGCAGATGTAGTCAATTTGTTTTCTATGTATTCCATCTGGCGAAGTCCATGTGTATAGTCATCTCTTATACTGTCTAAAGAAGGTATTTGAAATGAACAAATCGTTAATTTTGCAGAATTCTATCATGCAATCTCCAACATAATTTCTATCACCAAGGCTATATTTTCCAACTACTGATCCTTCCTCTTTGCTCCCAACTTTTGCTTTTCAATCACCAGTAATCATCAATACAGCTTCATTGCATGTTTGATCAATTTCAGATTGAAGACATTGATAGAATTCTTCCATTTTATCCTCACTGGCTTTAGCGGTTGGTGTGTAACTCTGAATAATATTGGTATTTACTGGTCTTCCCTGTAGATGCATGGACATTATCCTATCACAGACCGTTTTGTACTTCATGACTGATCTGGATATGTTCTTTTTGACAATGAATACAACACCATTCCTCTTCAATTTGTCATTCCTGGCATAGTAAACCATGTGGTTGCCAGATTCAAAATGGCCAATACCAGTCCATTTCAGCTCACTGACGCCTAAGATATTGATGCTATGTGTCCCATTTCATTTTTGGCAATTTCCAATTTTCCTAGATTCATACTTCATGCATTCCATTTTCCGATTATTAGTGAATGTTTATAGCTGTTTCTCTTCATTTTGAGTTGTGCCCCATCAGCAAATGAAGGTCCCACGGGCTTTTCTCCCACAGCCTTTACTCCATTTGCATCATCATGGTCAACTCTATTTTGAGGAGGCAGCTCTTCTCCAGACTCATTTTGAGGGCCTTCCAACCTGAAGGGCTCATTTTCCAGCCCTATATCTGACAATGTTTCTTTTCTATTTATAAGGTTTTCAGTGACTAAATATTCGGAAGTAGTTCGTCACTCCTTCTTGCTAGTGTGTTTGTATGAAAACTCATCTGAAAGCTGTCCACCATGGGTGACCCTGCTGGTATTTAAAATACTGGTGGCATAGCTTCCAGAATCATAGCAACTCACAAGCCACCACAGTAGACAAACTGACAGACAAGTGGTGGTGTGTTTCATAGTGACCCAGGATAGGGTTTCTGAGGAGCAGCTGGTGAATTTGAACCTTCGACCTTGAAGTTCAAACCAACCTTGAGGTCCAGCCCATTATCTTTCAACACCACACCAGGATATTATGCTTGGTAAAGTGGAGGATTGGCAAATAAGAGAAAGACACCAAAAAAGATGGATTGATACCATGGCAGCAGCAGATTGTGAGGATGGCACAGGTTCAGGCAGTGCTTTGTTCTGTAGTTTGAACTGACTTGATTGCACCTAACAACTCAGCAACAGAGACATACATTATAGTTTCACCACCTGAAAAGTATCTTGTGATCTGCCTATTCATTTCTTCCCACTTACCTGCCCACTCAAACTTTTGTCAATCACTGATATTTTTACTTTATCTATAGTTTTTCTTTTGTTACTATTTCATATAGTTGGAATATATCAGTAAATAGTTTTTACTTATTTGTGTCAATATTATATTACAAATATATATTTAAGTTTTCTCCATGATTTTCATACTTTGAAGGCCCATTTCTTAGTATAATTGAAATATACCTTATTGTATGGACAAACTATAGTGTATCTGAGGAGCCCTGGTACCATAGTGGGTTACAAGTTGGGCTACTAACCGCAACATCAGCAGTTTGATTTCACCAGCTATTCTGTGGAGAAAGATGAGACTTTATGCTCCCATAAGGATTTACAACCTCAGCAACCTGATACAGGTTCACTATGAGTTGGAACCATAGTGTATTTATCCATTTATATTTTGAAGGACAACATGGCTGTTTCCAATTTTTGGCAAGTAATTATAAAACTACTGTAAATATTCATATGCAGATTATTTTATGAATATAAATTTTCAAATACTTAGGAGTGCAAAGTTGGATTGTATGATAGGCCAATGTTTAGATTTTTAAGAATATGTCAGATTGTCTTCCAATGTGGCTATATCATTTTTTCCGTCTGAAGCAGGGCAACAGTATATGATTTATAGCCGAGGTGAAAATTACTACTTTAACATTAGGTTAGGTTCTGGTACACACTACCTTCCCTTATCCCTTGGATCTGATGATTCCAACCTATCTCAATTCAGTGTAGGTTATTTAAAGCTCACTAAAATATAGAAAATTTGGGTTTTCAAAGATATTCTTGGATTCAAAAGGAGAATAATAAAAATGTCTAAAAAGGAAGGACTGGGTGGAACTGAATCCTAGGAGACTTGGCTGGCATGGATGATAGCGAACACTGACTACATCAGTTATACAGTTGTTGTTATTACGTGCCATCGAGTCAATTTTGACTCATAGCGACCCTGTATAGGGTTGCCAAGGAGCAGCTGGTGAGCTTGAACCACCGACCTTGCAGTTCAAACGACTTTGCAGTCTGACCCATTAGTCCACAGAGCCACACTAGGACTCCAAGTAGGATGATTTTTGTTGTTATTGTTAAGTGCCTTTGAGTCAGTTCTAACCCATAGTGACCCTGTACAGGGTTTCCAAGGCTGTAAACCTTTACGGGAGCAGAAAGCCTCATCTTTCTCCCACAGAACAGCTGGTAGTTTCAAACTGCTGACCTTAAGACCTTAAGGTTCGCAGCCCAATTTGTAACCACTACTCTACCAGAGCTCCTTAAGTAGGATAGTAGGCTTCATCAATTACTTTTTCTTAACAAATAATTTTCCAGATAAACAACTGTATTACATCAAATAACAATATTTCTTCTGGAAAGAGCTAGAAAACTGCAATGAATAGGTAAACTTGCTCAGACGGCATTAATGGCTTTTTACGTTACATCTGTTTGCTTCTGCAGATTTGCATTTATTATATTTGTAAAATTACAGCTAGGGTGAAAGATAACTTTGGAAATAGCTGTGCTCTTGCTATTTTCTTTCTGTTAATAACAACGTCCATTTCTATTTTAGCAGGCAAAATTATATTAGCAACTCATTATTTCATTTACAAATTTCACAAAATGAATACTCTGCAGCAACACAATTTTGAAGAGAAGACATACTTGTCCCTTTATCATCTATACTTCCCTAGGATGCATTGGACTTTATTGGTTCCAGTCTGATTTTATTATCCTTCTAATTGGTGGTGGCTGTGTGCCATGGAGTCAGTTCTGACTCATAGCAACCCCGTACAGGGTTTCCAAGGCTGCAAATCTTTACGGGAGCAGAACACCTCATCTTTCTCCCGTGGACCAGCTAGTAGTTTCGAACTGCTGACCTTGTGATTCACAGCCCAATTCGTAACCACTATGCTACCATATTAGCATTTCAAAAAGCCAAGCAACCTAAAGCCCAGTGTCTGTGGATAGCTAATCAAATATGATTTGTATTCATCATTCTATAGTTTCTCAATTGCTTTTTATTTGTCAATAAACAAAACTATGCTTAATTGGCTTCTTTTATTTCCACTGACCAGTTTGACATCTTTCTTCCCACAAACTGAATTGTAGGACATATTCACAAATTTTATAATGACTATATTTTCATTTAGGACTCCTAGTGTGGCACTTTAGGATAAGCACTGGACTGTGAATCACAAGGTTGACAGTTCAAACTCACCAGTTCCTCCCCTGAAGCCCTCTTCAGGGTCGCTACAAGTCAGAACCAATGTGATAACACTTACCAGCAGCAGCACATTTTCATTTAAGGAGTCTGGTTGTGCAGTGGTTAGGCATTGGCTGTTAACCAAAGGGTCAATTCCACCAACTGCTGTGGGAGAAATGCCCTGGTGATCTGTTCCCTTAACTATTACAGCCTAAGAAACCCTATGGGGAGTTTCTATTCTCTCTTATAGGATAACTAGTTGAAATAGAGTCACCAGCACAAAATAATAAATATATATTTGCATTGTAGAAGGAAAAATGAGATCATAAATGCTTAAAATTCTGATACATTAAAGAAATCAATTTGGTTAACAAAAAACATACTGAATCGTTAAAATACATGTTACTGTTGTTGTTAAGTGCTGTTGAGTTGGGTCCCACTCATAGTGACCCTGTATAGGATTTCCGAGGAGTGGTTGGTGAGTTTGAACTGCTGATCTTGCAGTTCTAATTGATTTTGTGGTCCAGAGTTTATCCTACGGTGCCTCACCAGGACTCCTTAAAATACATAGATATAAACAAAATAAGCAACAGCTTAGAATAGGATCTGTGACATCTAAAGTCATCTAAAGAACTATCCATGATATATTCCAAAATGATAAAAATAATGACAAGGATGTATAAAATTCAATAGTTATGAAGATGATATTAGTCTATAGGTGCTAATAAAGACAATCTGAAATGATGTTAATAAAGACAATCTGAAATTATATAAATTGAAATGCCCATACTTGGAGTTTCTATTTTCATTCAACACATTATATCCAAAGGACTGCAAAGGTATGTGCTAGGACAATAAGTGTAAATGTACAACATATTGTTATTATTGCTAAGTACACCAAGTTGGTTCTGACTCATAGTGACCTTGTCTAGAGAATCTGATATGTTTGAATTGTCCTGCTTATAGTGTGCAGTCTAATGTTTATTATATAGTATCACCTCAGGATGCCATTGTTGTTGTTGTTAGGTGCTATCAGGTCGGTACTGACTCATAGAGAACTTATGCACAACAGAACGAAACTCCCTGTCCTGGGCCAACCTCAAAATCTTTGCCATGCATTGATGCTGCCATTTTTCTAATCTATCTTGATGGGGATCTTCCCATTTTTCTCTGATCCTCTTCGTTACCAAACATGATATCCTTCTCCAGCAACTGGTCCCTCCTGACAATATGAGAGACAAAATTTGGCCATCCTGGCCTTCAAGGAGCACTCTGGTTGCATTTCTTCCAACATAGATCTGTTGGTTCTTTTGGCAGCCCATAGAACTTTCAATATTCTTCTCCAATACCATAACTCAAATGCAGTAATTCTTCTACAGTCTTCCTTATTCACTGTTCAGCTTTCACATGCATATGAGATTATTGAAAATACTGTGGCAGGTGCACCTTAGTGCTCAAGCTGACATCTTTGATCTTCAACACTAAAAACATCTTATGCAGCAGATTTGCCTAATGCAATGTGTTGTTTGATTCCTTGACTGCTGCTTCTATGAGTATTGATAGTCGATCCAATAAGAATGAAGTCCTTGAAAACTTCAATCATTTCTCCATGGTTAAAGACGTTGTTTATTGGTCCAGGGGTAAGGATTTTTTTTTTTTTTTTACATTGAGATGCAATCCATACTGAAGATTGGGTCTTTGATCTTCATTAGTAAGTATTTTAAGTCCTCTTCATTTTCAGCAAGCAAGGTTGTATCATCTGCATATGGCAGGTTGTTAATGAGACTTCCTCCAATCCTGATGCCACATTTTTCTTCATATAACCCAAAAGATCAAAATGGATGTCAGAAGACACACTGAAACTTGTTTACCATCATAGAGATGCCAAAGCAAATTGAAGAAATGAGAAGGTACAAGAGCTAAAATGAAACTTTCAAAGGTCAGCTAGAGAAGACAAAGTCAAATATTACAATGAAATGTGCAAAGATTTAGAGTCAGAAAACCAAAAGGGAAGAACACACTCAGCATTTCTCAAGCTGGGGAAACTGAAGAAAAAAATCAAGCTTTGACTTTCATTATTGAAGGATTCTCTGGGCAAATTATTGAATGATGCAGAAAGCATGGAAAGAAGCAGGAAGGAATATAGAGTCACTGTACCAAAAGGAAATGGTTGATGTTCAACTGTTTCAAGATGTAGCATATGATCAAGAAAGAGCCAATGATACTGAAGGAAGAAGTCCAAGGTGCATTGAAGGAACTAGCAAAGAACAAGACACCAGGAATTGGTGGAATGAAAATTGAAATATTTCAAGAAAGTGAGGGGGCGCTGGAGGAACTCACTCATCTATGCCAAGAAACTTGGAAGACAACTATCTGATCAACTGATTGGAAGAGATATGTATTTGTGCCCATTCCAAAGAGAGGTGACCCAACAGAATGTGAAAATCATCAGACAATGTCTTTGATATCCCATGCTAGTAAAGTTTTACTAAAGGTAATTTAGAAATGGTTACAAGCATACATTGACAGAGAACTTCCAGAGGTTCAAGCCAGATTCAGAAGAGGATGTGGAACGAGGGACACCATTGCTGATGTCTGATGGGTCTTGGCTGAAACCAGAGCATACCAGAAAGATGTTTACCTGTGCTTTATTGACTACAAAAAGCTTTTCTATGGTGTGGATCATGACAAGCTATGGACAACATTGTGAAGTATGAATATTCTGGAACACTTAATATTGCTCACGAGGAATCTGTACACGGACCAAGAGGCAGTTGTTCAAACATAACATGGGAACACTGAATGGTTTAAAATTAAGACAGGTGTGTGATAGGGTTGTATTCTTTCACCATACTTATTCAACATGTTTGCTGAGCTAATAATACAAGAAGCTGGATATGTGAAGGACTCCATTAGTATCAGTTAAACTGGAGATTGAAAGCAAATGTTGTAGCTTTGAATACTCAAGAAATAAAAAATAAATAAAAAGAATAAATGGAAGGAAGGAAAAGAATAAGGAAGGAAGGGAAAAGGAAGTGGCAAGAGGGAGGGAAGGAGAGAGAGAGAGAGAGAAAGAAAAGGAGAAAGAAAGAAAGAAAGGAAGAACAAAAGAGAGTAAGAGTGCTATCTAAGGAAACATTCAAATGCTACCAACTTTCAAATTATTTAGTGCTGGTTTTGATAACACTAGCAAATTCAAGTTTGTTGTCGTAAAGTGTTGTAGTTGTTGTTGTTGGTAAGTGCTGTCAAGTTGGTTCTGACACATAGCAACATTGTATAGGGGTTCAGAGGAGCAGCTGATGAGCTTGAACCATTGATACTGTAGTTCAAACTAACTTTGCAGTCCAGTGCATTAACCCACAATGCCACTTGACGATTGATTCCAATTCACAGTGATCCTGTATAAAGTTTCCCAGTAGTGGCTGGAGAGTTTTAATCTCTGATCTTTCGATTAGCAGTCCAGTATATATCATACAGCACCACCACAACAAATTCAAATACTGTACCATTATTTCAATTCTATGTATGAGGACTCCAATACCATATAATTATACTCATCTGATCATGTCATTTATATTATTATTTTTTTTTTATTCCCTCCTTTTAGCTACATATCTTCTACAATTACAGTTCTGAAAATCACAACCAATACTACTAACAATTACAATTGAAATAATAAACTCTTATCAGCATCATTCTGTACCCCCTTTCACCAGACCCATCTGGAAAACTAGTCTCTGGGGATTTTCCCTTGACCCCTCATTCTAAAACTAAGCACACCCATCAAAATTTGTCAGGTCAGTCACTCAATGCATTTATAGCAATTGTTTTTGTTAAGTGCCGTCGAATCGGTTCTGACCCATAGCGACCCTGCATAGGGTTTTTGAGGAGCAGCTGGTGAGCTTGAACCACCAACCTTGCAATTCAAATGGCTTTGCAGTCTGTCATATTAACCCACAGCACCAATAGCAGTGTCTAAATTGCCCATACTATCTATCTAGTACACTGAGAAGACATACATGTTCATCGATCTGAAGAGACCTTCATTCTGATTGGAATTTTTAGGAACTACACCCATAAGCAAAAGTCCAATCCATCAAATTGCAGCAACTGATGCTTGCTCAGCGTATTAAACATCTTGATATTCATCTGGTCAGCTCAACAACCGTAGCCATCCAAGCTAGGTCAAATGAGTACCAGCAGCAAGCCTGGGAGTTCACACACACCTCCCTGCACTTCAAAACAATCAGCTTTCCTTCTTATATCATCTCAAACTCAGTGGTTGCTGTTGTTAGGTGCCATCAAGTTGGTACTAACTCATAGTAACCCTATGTGCAACAGGACGAAACACTGCCCAGTCCTGGGCTAACCTCATGAGTGTTGCCATGCTTGAGCCTATTGATGCTGCCACTTTGCCAATCCATCTCATTGGGGGTCTTTCTCTTTTTCTCTGACCTTCCACCTTACAAAACATGATATCCTTCTCCAGTGACTGGTCCCTCCTAACAGTATGTCTGAAGTATGAGAGACGAACTTTGTCCATCTTGGGCTGCAAGGAGCACTCTGGCTGCATTTCCTCCAAAACGGATCTATAGGTTCTTTTGGCAGCCCATGGCACTTTCAATATTCTCGTCCAACACCATAACTCAAAAGCATCAATTCATCTAAGGTCTTCCTTATTCACTGTCTAACTTTCACATGCATATGAGGTTATTGAAAATACCATGGCTTGGGTCAGGCACACCTTAGTCCTCAAGCTGACATCTTTGCTCTTCAACACTTTAAAAAG
>NW_006408520.1:3670253-3671872 GCF_000296735.1 Chrysochloris asiatica
GAATGTTGTTTATTGGTCCAGTGGTGAGGATTTTTGTTTTGTTGACATTGAGATGTAATCCATACCAAAGACTGTGGTCTTTGATCTTCATCAGTAAGTATTTTAAGTGCTCTTCACTTTCAGCAAGCAAGGTTGTATCATCTGTTTATCACAGGTTGTTAATGAGTCTTCCTCCAATCCTGATGCCATGTGTTTCTTCTTATAACCCAGATTCTCGGATGATTTGCTCAGCATACAGGTTGATTCTTAATTTTAAATCATTCAGTGTTCCCATGTTCTTTTCAAACAACTGTCTCTTGGTCAATGGTACATCAGCATAAAAGGGGTTTTCTTTGATGGGCTAACTTTCTTTGCCTAGTAGCTTCTGAAACTCAAAATGCTAACCTGTATGCCTTGTGTTTTTTTTTAACTTACAAATCTTCAACAGTTCTGGGTGGTGTGCATATCTTTTCAAATGGAAATGTCTCAAGTCAAATTCTGGCTCAACATTTCACCTTAAAGTTCTAATTAATCCAATCAAGTATAAACCAAAGGCCCATTTCCAAACTTTCCATAATCATAATCCCAATATTCATAGTACACATTTTACAATATTTTATTTTGCAATAATAAGCAAGGGAAGCCAATATCCATAAGGTAACCAAACACATTAACCTTTTAAAACACTTAAATTCCCTCTACCCTGGATTAACTCCATTAACATGCATATGGCCTTGGGCCTATGGCAGGGTGGAGTCCAGCATGCCTTAGCCAGTGATCTTTTCTATCTTGCTCCAGGAAGCTCTAGAAGCTGCTGCTCTCCTTTCAGCTGAAATATTTTATCCCATTCCCCTTTGTTCTTTCTCTCACAAAACCTTACTATTTCTTAGGTCTGGAGCCATTGCAATGAATCCCACTCACAGTGCCAAATGCTGACTTCCTCTGAATCTGCACTAGTCTTCAAACTCAGGGCATGACAGAACATCTAATATATGTTTAAATTCCAACTACTAATATGAGAATTTTTTTTTTTCTGTTCAGCTCTTGTACCTCCTCATTTCTTCCATTTTCTTTAGCCTCTCTATGCTGCAGAGCAAGTTTCAGTGTCTATGCTGACATCCATTTTGATCTTTTCCTTCTTTCTTGTCTTTTTAATGACTTTTTGTTTTCTTCCTGTGTGATGTTCTTGACGTCATCCACAACTCTTCTGGTCTTCAGTATTTAGTGTTTAATGTATCAAATCTGCTCTTCAGATGATATTCTGGAATACTTAATTGTGCTCATAAGGAATCTTTACATAGACCAAGAGGCAGTTGTTAAAAAAGACCATGGGAACACTCAATGGGATAAAATTAAGAAAGGTGTGTGGCAAGGTTGTATTCTTTTACCATACTTATTCAACCTGTATGCTGAGCAAATCATCCGAGAATCTGGGTTATAAGAAGAAACACATGGCATCAGGATTGGAGGAAGACTCATTAACAACCTGTGATAAACAGATGATACAACCTTGCTTGCTGAAAGTGAAGAGCACTTAAAATACTTACTGATGAAGATCAAAGACCACAGTCTTTGGTATGGATTACATCTCAATGTCAACAAAACAAAAATCCTCACCACTGGACCAATAAACAACATTC
>NW_006408520.1:3672872-3701379 GCF_000296735.1 Chrysochloris asiatica
GATTGTGAGGTTGGCCCAGGAACACGACTTTAGTTCTGTTGTCATAGGGTTGCTATGAGTTGGTACTGACTCAATGGCACTTAACAAGAACAACAATGTGAGACAAGTGAGGATTGAAGTAGATATATTTTTCCACTTTCTATACCACCCTTCTAATCAGTCAGTTAATTCTAGCATTTTCAGCCCATTCATTAGCTATAATGCTTAATTCTGGAAGGACCTTTGTGATAGTTCCATTAGGAGCTGTGTTGTTAGGGATGCCACACTTAGCACCCAATATTACACATATACCTCCTTTTTGGCTAGCATCATGTCTAGTGCTATTGTTTTCCCAAGACATCTGGCTAGTGGCAAAACTGGCTAGCTACCCTTTGTACAGCATCTCTGGTGTTGTTTATGAACCTATGGATCAAGAGATCCAGGGAGAGATCTCTGGGCTTGGGATTTCTCATGTTGCTCAGCTTTCTTGCAGAACACTAGGGTGAAGGGAATTGCCAGCTTGAACAATGCACACATCCCAGTCCAATCAGACGGCAGCAAATCTCAGACATTCCCTTTTTCACAATACTCTGAGTACTAAATAGGACTCTGCTCCCTGCCTTTAAAGACAAGAAGAATGTTTCATCATCCCTATGGAGAATGAAGGAATTGTCTTTGATAAGCCCTTACAAGTTTCATTTTCTTAAGTGTCCTTGTCTCAGTACAGAGCCAATCTGCAGTACATATCCGACACCCTACCAAGGGAAAAGGGCATTACCTGCACCTACAGTTGGGTTTATCAACTATGCAAACAAGGCAATGACTTTTACTGAGAGTTTGCTCTGAATATTTAACCCATTCTACCCAAGCGTTCACACTCCTATATTGTTTCTACTTCTAATGTTTGTCTTAGGTCTTTTACCACAATCACTTCTACTTTTTAGGGACATTCTTAAAGATTTCCTTTGGGGAATTAACAGGAAAAGGGTCTGCATTTTCCTGTTGGGGAAGTGATTAATTGGAATACCAACCGACTCACAGGGTCTCCTCTAGAGATATGGACACCCACTCCATAACCCGGATTGCTACTCTTGGTTCTCTATAATTGAGATAAGCACTGGGTCCTCCAATTTCCCACAGAACAACACTTGGCAAACACTTAATTTGATGATTTGAGGGAAAGATGCCATAGTTGGATCTACTATCAATCTTACTGGCTGGTCATAGGAAAAAGTCCTTTGTACCTCCTCCATAGTAATGATATATTTTAGCCATATTAGCTTCCAAACTTACCCCATCTTGTCAAGAACAGGTTAGAACCCCTGGGACTTAGGCCTCTCTCTTATTCTGGTTTCATATCCACTCCTTTACCCTGAGTCGCCCTCCTATTAAACAGGGATTATTTTTTAAAGAATACATTTACAACAATATTCTTGTTTTCTGTGTTGTTGCTGTTCAACAGAAGAAACACCACCTGGTTTTGCACCATCCTCAAGATTGTTGTTACCTTTGAACCCACTGCTGCCACTATGATATCCATCTTCTTGACGTTCTTCCTCTTTTTTACTGACCCTCCACTTTACTAAGAATGATAATGTGGATTTCTACAGAGACGTGTCTCTTCTAACAACATACCTGAAGTACAAGAGACAGAGTCTTGCAATCATGACTTCTAAGGAGCATTTTGACTGTTCACGACAGATTTACTTCTGGAAGTTCATATTCTTTTCCATATTCAATATTCTTCACTAATATCATAGTTCAAATGCATAGATTCTTCCATGGTCTTCTTTATTTGCCCAGATTTCACATGCATATGTGGACAATGAAAATGCCATGTCTTGTATCAGGCAAACCTTAGTCCTCAGACTGTCATCTTTGCTCTTGAGTATTTTAAAGAGGTCTTGTTCAGCAGATTTACCTAATGGAATATATCATTTGAGTTCTTGGTTAATGCTTTCTTTAAGTATTGATTGTGAATCCAAGCAAAATGAAGTCTTTGACAACTTCAAACTTTTCTTCATTTATCATGTTGTTACTTATTGGTCCAGTTGTGAGGATTTTTTTACATTTAAGTGCAATCTACACTAAAGGCTGTGGTCTTTGATCTTCATCAGTAAGCATTCTAAGTCCTCTTGACTTTTTTTTTTTTTTTTTTTTTTGAGGTGAGTTGGGAAGATTTATTTTATATTTCCCAAAGTCCTTCTTTTATTTATTTTGAAGAAGTTTTTTTTTGTTTTTTTTTTTTAATTTGTTATTGTGATTTGAGTGATTGAATACATGGGAGAACATCAGATTTACACCTCCTCCATGCATTATCACTCCACAGTATTTGCTTCTATTCTTTATGGTTTATTTTATTTTGGTTTGAGGTGGGGGGCGGGATAGACACAAAAACACTCAGGAATCTATAATCATTTAAACAACCAAAGGGCACATTCTGCAAACCTGTCTCCTGGTCACCAGCACACAGCCTTTCTTTCTTCATGCGTCTAGAGTCCTCAGCTGTTCTGTCTCTCCATGTCATCATCTCTGCCTCCATCTCTAGTGTTGCTGTTTTTCTGGATAGGGACCAACATTACACTCATGCTCTTCTCTCTTGATGGTCCTAGGGTCTTCTGTTTCTGGACTGTAAGATTAACTATTCCATTGTTTTTGTTACAAAACTTCTACCTTTAGAGTTGTGAGACTCACAATTAGTCATGAAAACAATTACTCACTGTTGAATCATAAGAATCTTGTCACCATCATATCTCACCAGATCTGTCTGTTGTTGTTAGGTGCCATCAAGTCGGCACCGACCCATAGCGACCTTATGCACAGCAAAACAAAACACTGCCCAATCCTGGGTCAACCTCACTATTGTTGCCACGCTTGAGTCCATTGATGCTGCACGTGGCCAATCCATCTCATTGGGGGTCTTCCTTTTTTCCTCTGACCCTCTACCTTACCAAACATGATATCGTTCTCCGGTGACAGTATGTCTGAAGTATGAGAGACAAAGTTTGGTCATCTTGGCCTTTAAGGAGCACTCTGGCTGCACTTCTTCCAAAACGGATCTATTGGTTCTTTTGGCAGCCCATGGCACTTTCAATAGTCTCCTCCAAAACCATTACTAAAAGGCATCAATTCTTCTACAGTTTTCCTTATTCATTGTCCAGCTTTTGCATCCATATGAGGTTATTGAAAATACTATGGCTTGGGTCAGGCACACCTTAGTCCGCAAGCTGACATCTTTGCTCTTCAACACTTTCAAAAGGTCTTGTGCAGAAGGTTTGCTTAATGCAATATGTCATTTGATCTCAACTGCTGCTTCCATGAGTGTTGATAGTTGATTCAAGAAGAATGAAATCCTTGACAACTTCAATTTTTTCTCCATTGATAAGAATGTTGTTTATTGGTCCAGTGGTGAGGATTTTTTTTTTTTCTTTACATTGAGATGTAATCCATACCGAAGGCTGTGCTCTTTGATCTTCATCAGTAAATATTTTAAGTCCTCTTCACTTTCAGCAAGCAAGGTTGTATCATCTGCATATGGCAAGTTTTTAATGAGTCTTTCTCCAATCCTGATTCCATGTTTTTCTTCATAGAACCCATCCTCTCGGATTATTTGCTCAGCATACAGGTTGAATAAGTATGGTGAAAGAATACAACCCTGTGGCACACCTTTCTTGATTTAAAAAAATTCAGTGTTCCCATGTTCTGTTCGAACAACTGCCTATTGGTTCAAGTACAGATTCCTCATGAGCACAATTAAGTGTTCCGGAATACTCATCCTTTGCGATGTTGTCCATAGCTTGTCATTCCACACAATTGAAAGTCTTTGTGTAGTCAATAAAGCACAGGTAAACATCTTTCTGATATTATCTTCTTTCAGCCAAGATCCATCGGACATCAGCAAATGATATCCCTCATTCCACTGCCTCTTCTGAATCTGGCTTGAACCTCTGGAAGTTCTCTGTCAATGTATGATTATAGCCGTTTCTGTATTGCCTTTAGCAAAATTTTACTCACATGAGATATCAAAGAGATTGTCCGATGATTTCCGCATTCCATTGGGTCACCTCTCTTTGGAATGGGCACACATATGGATCTTTCCCAATCAGTAGGCCAGATAGTTGTCTTCCAAATTTCTTGGCAGAGATAAGTGAGTGCCTCCTTTGCCGCCTCACTTTTCTTGAAAGATTCAAATTTTTATTCCATCAATTTCTGGTGCCTTGTTCTTTGCCAATTCCTTCAGTGCACTCTAGACCTGTCTAGACTAAATGAAAACCATTCAGTGGGGATTCTACTTTCTCCCACACACTCTTAAACTAAACTCTGTCTTGAAAACTTGTAAGCCAATCATTTTGTGCCTTAATAGCCCTTCCAATTTAGGTACACAATGTCTAAGTTGCACATCTCTATCAACCCTGTCTACAGAGAGAATAGGATCCATACTTGATGTAAAGACTCCTTCACTCTCAGTTGGTATTTTGAGTTACTACATTAATAAGTATAAATCAAGTTCATCAAATTTTAACAATTTACACTTGTTTCCTTTATCAAATGTATATTTTTAAATCTTCCTGTAGTTTACTTCTGATCATCAAGCCATCTAAGCTAGGTCAAATGGATACTATCTAAATGTTTGGGCGTTCTTGTGCATCTCTCATCACTTCATATCAGCTGGATGCTTCACTCTCAGCTCTAGCCCTCCAAAGCTATGTCCTTTTGCATGGGAGTCTCAAGTTCTCACCACACTTCAGACCAACCAGCCCTTCCTCTTCTCTCCCTCATCTCCAGGTCAACATGAGTCTATGGAAGGTGGTTGAACTCATCCCATATCTTCATTACTATCTTTCTCCCTCTTCCACTCACCAGTAGACAAACGTGGCCACCAGCAAGCTTACATGCCTGCTCATGTGTTCTTTTTGAGTTTCAGTCTTGGAGGGGGTTTTGTCCTGAAGGAACTTGATTGCTTGCCTTGATGGCTTTCTGGCAAACAACTTGCTTATTCTTGTAGTAGCCATTCAGACTGCCATTTTTTATTTATTTAATTTTTTTTTTTTGGAGTTTTCCTGCTGAAGTCCTCTTGACTTTTATCCAGCAAGGTTGTATCATCTGCATATCTCAGGTTGTTAATGAGTCTTCCTCCAATCCTGATCCCATGTTTTGTTCAAGTAACCCAACTTCTCAGATTATTTTTCAGCATGTAGATTGAATAAATAGGGTGAAAGAATACAACTCTGGCACATACATTTCTTTATTTTAAACCATTCAGTAGCCTTTTGTTCTGTTTGAATGACTTCCTCTTATCTATGTACAGTTTCCTCTTAAACAGAAATAAGTGTTCTGGAATACCCATTGTTCGCATATAATCCATAGTTTGTCATGATCCACAGAGTGAAAGCCTTTGCATAGTTAATAAAGCACAAGTAAAAATGTTTCTACTATTGTCTGCTTTCAGCCAAGATACATCTGACATAAGCAATAATGTTCCTATTTCCATGTTCTCCTCTGAATTTGGCTTGACTATCTGGAGTTTCCTGTTGATGTACTGTTGCATCTGTTTTTGAATTTTCTTCAGCAAAGTTGTACTTGTATGTGATATTAATGATACCATTCAAAGATTTCTGCATCCAATAGGGTCAACACTCTTTGGAATAGACATAAATATGGATATGTTCCAGTCAATTAGGCAGGTAACTGTGTTCCAAATTTCTTGAGATAGAGGAGTGAACATTTTCAGTGCTACATCAGTCTGTCGAAATATTTCAGTTTGTATTCTGTAAATTCGTAAAGCCTTGTTTTTCTCCAATGCCTTCAGAGCAGCTTGAACTTATTTCTTCAGTACCATCAGTTCTTGATCATATGCTAACTCTTGAAATGGCTAAACAGCTACCATTTCTTTCTACAATGACTCTGTATACCTTCCATCTTCTTTTGATGTTTTCTGGATTTTGCCCATAGAATCCTTCAGTATTGCAAGTCAAAGTTTGCATTTTTTGTTAAGTTCTTTCAGCTTGAGAAATGCTGAGCATGTTCTTCCCTTTTGGTTTTCTAACTTTGCACATTGCTTTTTACTGCTTGACTGTCTTTTTTATCTACCTTTTGAAATTTTCTGTTTAGCTCTTTTTACTTCTTCCATTCATTTTATCATCTCTATAATGTTAAGAAAACTTTAGAATCTATTCTGACATCGACTTTGGTCCTTTCTTTCTTTTCTGTCTTTTTAATATCCTTTTGCTTTCTGTAGAATGATCTTGATGTTATCACACAGAAGTTCTGGTCTTCGGTCTTCAATGTCTTCTGCATAGAATCTGTTCTTGAGATAGTCTCTAAATTCAGGTGGGATATGTTCAAGGTCAAATTATAGCTCTCTCTGACTTGTTTTGATTTTCTTTAGCTTCATCCAGAACTTGAATATATGCATTTTATGATCTATTCTACAGTTGGTCTCTGGCCTTGTTTTGGCTGAACTTTTCCAATGTCTCTTCCCATAGATGTATTCAGTTTGATTCATTAGTATTCTATCTGCTGAGGTCCATGTGTATAGTCATATTTTTTGTTGCTTAAAATGTATTGGAAATTAATAAGTCACTGGTCTTGCAAAAGTCTGTCATGTGATCTTCAGCATCATTTCTTTCACCAATGCCATATTTTTCATCTACTGTCCCTTCCTCTTTGTTTCCAACCTTTGCATTCCAATCCCCAGCAATTACCAATGTGTCTTGATTCCATGTTTGATCAATTTCAGACTGAAGAAGCTTATAGAATTCTTCGATTTCATTATCACTGACTATAGTGGTTGGTGTGTAAATTTCAATAATTATGGTATTAATTGTCCTTCCTTGTAGGTATATGATATTACCCTATCATGGACAGCATTGTATTTCAAGACAGATCTTGACATGCTCTTTTTGATGATCAATGCTATGCCATACTTAGAAAATAACATTTGTTTTTGTTGTTTTTAAGTGTCTTTGAGTCAGTTCTGACTCATAGAGACCCTATATGAAGTTTCTGAGCTTTGAATATTCGCAGGAGCAGAAAGTCTCATCTTTCTCCTGTAGAGCAGTTAGAGAACTTGAACCTCATCGTTCACAGTTCAGTGCTTATAGTATGGAGCCACTGCACACCCCAGGAAGAACAGTAGGCTGTGAAAATAAATATATAGTGATATTATTAATTATTTGAATTGAGGCAATATTATAATTGATACCCCACATCCTTATTCTAAAAAAATGTTCTATTAAAAATAGAATGAGGCAGGTAACAACAAGAATAATAATAATAAAAACAATGGTTAACACTTAAAAATTATTACTGCACTAAAATATTTACACATATCACTTTAATTCTCACAACAATCTCCTAAACTAAGTCAGAGAAGTTAATTGGGTTGTCTGAAAACCAGGATTCAAGTTTTGAACTTTCTTTTTTTAAACGTCTGAGTCTATAGTTTCAGTCACTAAATTAAATTTCAGATAGAGAGAGCCATCCTCTCAAAGAGCAAATCTTACCTCATGTCTCTGAAGTAACTGACCTTTTATTGAACAAATTGTCTTTCTTGATTTTAGATTTTTTTTTCTTTAGTGTTTATCTTGTAGGTTGGCTCCCCTTTTCTTTCATTACAAATTTCATTTAGTATCAAATTTATATGCTCATCATTCTGACTCCTAGACGATCCCATTAAAGATTCCCTACATTATAAATATTTCAACGATATTTTGCATTTTTCACACTACGTGGCATAGTCTTGATGCATTTCTTCTTAAAAGTACAGCTCAATGGGTTCCTCTGGAGGAGCTTTTCCTTCAACAAATCCAATAATGCCATTGTAGCACCCAGCAAGCTATGTGTCAACAGTTCCTCAGACTTCCCTAAAGCTGCAGAAATAGATTTTATTTCTATGTTACTAATCACAGTGCAAAATCTTTACATGTATTTATACATAGATAGAAAAAAATGACATATGAGTATATATGTACGTTTATATGTAAACATTTAAAAATATTTTTTCAAGAGTTAAACTGTTTTAAATATAACTATCAAGCAGTATAATCTAAACATACATATTGTTATGAATGAGTGATATTTGTTTTTCTATAATTAATAAAGGGATTAAAATATGGTGGTAAACAAATTTCAGAATTCTCCAATAATATACAGAGGAAAATTCAGAGACTTAGAGTCTAATAGGCATTGTTTTAGTCATAATAAAATATAACCTTAATAAATGTAAATTATCTTCTATATAAATGTTGGCATACCTTTTCTTTCTATCACAATGCACATAATTCCAATTCCTTTGCTAAAGGGATTGATTATAGATTTATTTATTATCAGTATTGATAATATATTTTATTAATGCTTTGGTTCAATGAACATTATTATAATTCAACAAATTATGGCTAAGGTTTCAAAAACAGATATAAAATCTGGGAGAATTACTTAAGATTGAACACAATAGGATAATTTAAGAAGCAATTCTAGTCCAGTTGCTATTTATTATTGGCATTTTAAAAATTCATCTAGGCAAATAATTTTTAAATTTTGCAAATTCAAAAGGAACTTCTTGAAGATTTATCTATGGAGCTCTGTCACTTTGGACAAATCTCTTTATTTCTTAATCTTATATGGCTTAAAACACAAAATGACTATTAGCTACAATCATTTTGACTGTATATTGTTGTTAACTGCTGTTGAGTCAACTCCATATCATAGTAATCCTGTGTCAGATTTCCAATGAGTGGCTGGTGAGTTGGAACTATCTTATAGTTCAAATTGAGATTTCAGACCAGAGCTTATCCTACAGTGCCACACTATAACTGTAAACAGTAAACACACATTTGTTTGTTGAGGTATTCATAAATTTTATCTTTTGAGTACTATCATTACTAGTGCCATTATTAGTGTCTTTTGGTACTGAATTTGCATCCAATCATTAAATTGTCAAAAGTTGTTGCTACATCTCTTGAGTCAGGAATATCCAAGCCTAGAAAAATCAGTTCCTTCCAGTAGGAGAGATTTGCACGGGTTGGTCTCTGAGAAAATGTTCTGAGCAGGACACCAATCATATTTGCCCATATGTGTGATACTTAAGGCTTTGTGTAAACTTGACTGGGCCAAGATCTTAGTGACTTAGCAGTTAAGAGGGTGCAATCACCTCTATGATGATTTTTAATAGCATGAAACCAACC
This sequence comes from Chrysochloris asiatica, assembly GCF_000296735.1. Classification (NCBI taxonomy): domain Eukaryota; kingdom Metazoa; phylum Chordata; class Mammalia; order Afrosoricida; family Chrysochloridae; genus Chrysochloris; species Chrysochloris asiatica. Next base: position 3,682,037 of record NW_006408520.1, read on the forward strand.
CCACCAAATGTGACCCGATGTGATCTACTCTGATCTGATATAATTATCTTATATTTGTAATTCCTCACTTCTGTGATGTTAATGAGGCCAAATGGAACCTACCCAATTAGGTTGCATCTTGAGTCAATATCTTTTGAAATATAAAAGAGATTAAACAAAGAAGAAGAGCAAAGAGTGACCTACTACCACCAAGAAAGAAGAAGCAGGAGAGGAGTACATCTTTTGGGCCTAGGGTCCTTCCATTTTGAAACTCCTAGATTTAGTTACAAGCGCTGGCTCTGGAGAAAAGTCCTTGTCATAATTTGGACATCTAGTTTCTGAAACTGTGAGAAAATAAATTTCTGTTTGTTAAAGCCATCCACTTATGGTATTTCTGTTATAGCAGCACTAGATAATTAATATAATACGACAAAATAAGTGATATTCAAGATAATTTTCATTTCTGAGAAACAACTGCATTCACTAAAATAGATTAAGGAGAATTTGTAAGTATTGTACAGTAATCCCCTGGTTTCTTATATCTTTTGCCTCAACTGTAGATTTTTTTTTAATGAAATGAAAGCTAATACCCAATATTTATTTGTATCTTTCCCACATTCAATATTCCAAAATGTTTTCAAAGAAATACTGCTCTTTCTTAAACATTCTCTATTCTTCTAGTCTACCATTTACTTGGGAAGCACGGTGGCTCCATGTGATATGGTGAACCACAAGGTCTGCAGTACAAGCTTCCTGCTGTTCTGTGGGAGAAAGATAAGGCTTTCTGTTCCTGCAGAGATGTAAACCCTTGGAAAATCCATACAGGATCACTATGAGTTGGAACTGATTCCATGGCACTTAACAAAAATAACAACAATCACTTACTTTGTTCTCATTTATTTTTTTTACTAATTTCAACGAGGACCATTCAATGATATTAAAACTGTCTTATGCATTTTATAAAAGAGAAAGAAAAATTCCTGTTTATTGAAATTTATCCTTTTATCTCTGCACCTATGTATGTTCCAGTCTCCATTAGGACCTTTTATATCATTGTCCATCCTAGTTTTAATTTCTATGAAAAATAATAGAAATAGAAAACATGTTTCACAAGGTTGCTGTTCAGATATAATTTTTAAAAAACGTTAACTGTTTAGAGCACCATACAAGTTAGTATCATCCATATAAGCAATTTACTATTCATATCTCAAAATAACTTAAGTACTCCTTTAAATAGAAAACTGTAAGGTATTATATTGCATGTTTTTGATATTATGAATAAATTGCAGTCACCTGACAGACGAACTAGGTATGTTATTGTTAAAAGCTGTCAAGTCAGTTTAGCATTTCTGAGGAAGAGCTGGTGGGTTTGAACCACTGATATTACAGTTAGAAGTCCAGAGCTTATCTTAAGTGCTATGCCAGGACCCCAAACTAGATATATAATTTATAAAAAGCATAATTACTAGGTGATTTTTGTGTGTGCACTAGAAAGGTTAATTTTCCAAAATGTTCCCAAAAATCCCTTCACCACAAATAGATATCATATTTTAAGAGAGAGATAAAGAAACTAATATCTAGATTGTTGTTGTTGTTGTTAAGTGCTGTCAATGAGTCATAAATATTACAATTTCAATAAAGAATAAAAGCAGAAAACCTTGACTATAACAATGAAAACGTTGTTATACTGCTTAACTTGGAAATTACTGAGTCAATTTACAATTCAGACTTTATTTTCAGGGATTGCAGAAATCTGGAGAGAATTTTAGATAAATACGAAATAAATTATTTTTACACTTGAGAGATTTAATGAGAATTTTTTTAGTTAAAAAACCTCTTGGAGTTTTGCCATCACTACACACTAGGTTTTATTTCTAGTTAGAAGTCATCTTAAGTATGTAATGTTGTAATCATCTGTAAAATACAGTGTATTTTAAAGATAGAAAATTAAAGTGAACAGCAAATATTTCAAACAAAATGGATAGATTTCAAACAACGTTGTATATTTATCTGAATATTTAACAAGCTGATATTCAGAAAACCATTGTTTGTTTTTCTTTATTTTTTTAAACTGAAAACCACATCCAACTGATCATTCTACATGTACCAAATATATTTTTATGTGTTGCTAAGCGTTATTGCATCTAAGTATTATAGTAAAACCTATGAACACCAGAATCCACATAAGGTGGAAACCTGTCAAGGAAGGAAAACTCAAATATCTTCACTAATAAAGCACAAACGTTGTAAGACTGTCACAGCTGAAAAACTTGTGAGACTTGTAAAAACAAGATAATTCCATCAAGTTGCAGTCTGTACGGGTTACAGCATATATGGAACTCTTCATTTGATCACCATTAAAGGATGAATTGAAACAGTGTTACAAGCAAGACATGCCACCATCTATTGCTGATCTAGGACAACAGGGCTTGTCTTTTGTTGTTGTTTTAATGGTTCTCTATTTTTGATCTGTTACATTGCTTTGGAAAGGGCAAGAGAGGAAAGCAGAAAAAATATTCCTTGGTTATAGAAATACTGATAATTAGATATGAGAAAATGGCAAGTGTGAGTGGAGAGGAAAGAACAGTTGCCTTTGATATTAAAGAAGGAGCGTGGGCTTATTGGAAATGAGTGAAGGAAAAGGTGTAGTCCAAGAGTGCATTTGCTTTTGGGTTTGGATATGCTGGTTATTGTATGTGCCAAGTTTGGGATGCCAGAAGAATCTCTATTGGAGGGAGATGCCTACTAGGGAGCTGGATATATGAGTTTGAGCTCAGAAAGAACAATCTGTAATATATCTATTCTAAGACTTATTTGGGTCAGCAAATTGCTAATTGAGAACACACATTTAAAACATAACAATTATAAATAAAAACACTTAGAAAATATAAATGTATTATAAGCACATGTACAAATAATTCTTAATTTTAACCAATTAAGTTACTTAAACTCTTATCAATGTAAACCAAAATTACTGAAAGACCTCACAAACATGACTACTTATAAATAAAGTTTGATTATCCAAGTTACAAAATTCATTGACAATTTTATTTTACAAATGTTTGTTTCAAATTTTACAAATAGTGCTTGGGTCATACATAGTTCTCCATTTGTGTATCCACTTCATTAGTTTCTTGATACAATTGCAGCTTTCTTTTAAAAGGACTTGGACATGACTTGAATCTCTTTCACATTTTAGTGCTGTAAGTAAAAGTTAAATCAGTTTTATCTAAGTCAATTTTACCAAGCTGGATCTCAAACTTACACTTTATTTTCAACAATAATTTGTGAGATAAACTCTAACCTTACTTGCTCTGGAAATTTGGTTTCTTTGGCATCAAAGCTAAGATTCCTTAAAAAACAGATGGCAGAAGACGGAAAAAATGCATTTTATTCAAAGATCATCTTATTCATTTGCCATAGAAACCCTGAGAATTTTCTATGTGGCTGAAATAAAACAAAAGTCATTGGATATATAAAGGAACTGAGGTCCATAGGATTACGTTACTTGTTAAAGGTCACATAGCTGTTATGTGTAAGCATTGGAATTTGTTCTCAAAATTATATAATCCAAGCATGTCCTATTAACTAGACCATGCTATCTTCTAATAAATATAACTGTGATCATTTCTGTGTTTTTAACAACTCTGTTACTTAATAAACAAGACATATTAAAATAATTGCAGAAATGTATTTCTAATCAAATATAAACTCTGAACAAACATTTGAATATAGAAGTGATGACTATTCTGGAAGATTATAACCCACAATGACAACCGTATGCAGCAGTGTCATTTATTTGAAAGATAGGTGTTTCTTTAAGATGCAGCCATGCCTACAATTTCATTATTATGTATATTTGTGAACTGCAACTTTCAAAGGATTAGGAAAGAGCAATCCCATTTATATCACTCTACACACACATATCAATGAAAAGACTCCCTGAAGGTAATATAAAATCAAGTGAAGATTGAAAATCTCTATCAGAAATACAGGTAGAGTCATATGAGGTCACCTGCATTGTCAGGAAGAATGTAAATTTATTTGAATGAGTGAATCTGACAAGGCTTACAAAAAAAAATGGGTAAGAATATAAATTTGACCAAATAGGTATTGAATCACTGAACTAGATCATCTAAACCTGCTTTCTGATGTAACTGTTCTGTGATTTTGTAATGGTTGGGGGTAATTGGAAAACACCCTTATTTGCTATTGGAGATAGCTGTAGTTTAGTGGTATAAATGATTAAGAGCTTTGCTCCTAGCTGAAAGTGGTTAGAAACCACTCAGAGGTTTCTTGAAAGACAGGCCTGACGATCTGCTTCTGAAAGATCACAGAATTAAAGACCCTAAAGCAAGTTCCACTCTGCATACAAGGGGTTATCATGAGTCAGAACTGACCACAACTAACAACAATAACAATGGAGGACACTTACTCTACAAGGTAGATGGTGGTGGTGGTTATGTGCCATAGAGTTGGTTCTGACTTATAGCGACCCTGTACAGGGTTTCCAAGGCTTTAAATCTTTACGGGAGCAGAAAGCCTAATCTTTCTTCTGTGGAACAGCTGGTAGTTTAGAACTGCTGACCTTGTGGTTTGCAGCCCGATTTGTAACCACTACACTACCTGAGCTCCTTACAAATTAGATATACAACCTCAAAAATTCACACATTGTAACTCAGTTATCCAGCAATCATACTGATATGAACTAGAAGAGAGAAAAGGAGAAGGAGGCAACACAGGAGGAAAAAGAGTAAGGAGAAAGAGCAAGAAATATGGAACAATAAATCTTTGAAAAGCCCTGCTTTTCCCACCAAAGACTGCACAATTCTATTGCTTAATCTCTTTCACTTCTACTATTTAATCTCTTTCCCTTCACCTACAGTAGACAGAATCCTTCCAGTTCTAACTTTGAAAACAGTGGCATTGGTGATTCAGTGTTGGAATTCTCTCCTTCCATTTGGGAGACCTCATGCATAGCCACCACCCATTCTTCAGTAGGGGCTTTTGTGTTACTGAATATGTTTCAGCGGAGCATCCAGGCTAAAACAGATTAGGAAGGAATGTGTCACCATCTACTTTCAAAAATCAGCCTGTGAAAACACTATGGATCAAAATGGTCTGATTTGCAACAAATTATGAGGATTATACAGGGCCAAACAACACTTTGTTCAGTTGTTCATGGAATCTGCATGAATCAGAGGGCAAATAGATGGAAACTAACAGCAACAACAACTATTCTAAGATCACTCACACAGTCTGATATTCTGACTTCCAAATCTTCAGTGGATCAAAAGAAAAAAAACAGAGAATTCATAGAAGCTTCTACAATTCATCAAATGGAATGAGAAAAAAAAAAAAGAAAGAAAAGCTATAAAAGCCATCCTTGCAGCTCCCAAAGTAAAGCTATTTTGTCCATTTAAAAGTCCTGGTGTGGCACTGTAGGTTAATGCGCTGAATTGCAAATTAGGTTTGAACCAAAAGGTGGAAGATTCAAGCTCACCAGCTGCTCCATGGATAACCTATACAGGGTTCTTATGGTTCAGAACTGACTCAATGGCACTTAACAACAACAGCAATGAAAGCATAAGCAGATTTTATATCCTTGAAAGTATCATTGCATTATGAAATATACTCATAATTATTTATTCTGATGAAATTTAGACTTAAAGGAAAATTAACATATTTAAATGATGTTTGTGGGGAAGATAGGGAAGTATACATTAATAGATATAAGAAATCTATATTCATTTTTCTTCAACCAGTATATATCTACCATCTTCTCTGAAAAATACTTAGTTAACTGTTGAAACTAAGTTACGAATAAGATACATGAACCATTTTCTCAAATCTATTAGTGTTTGGATAAAAACATACAGATAATACAATTCTGTTTTATGCATAATATTTATGTGATAAATTTAGGGTGGAAGTGTCATTATCTAACATGGCATTTTGATGCAAATTTAAAAGGGAAAAAAGTTTCTTTGTTTCTGTAATGCAACCAAGCATTATAACCTTGACTTGATGAGAAAAGCACAAGCTGAATTTTAGTTCTCCTATCACACTATGGGTCGGTAATGACTCGATGGCACCTAACAACAACAACAACCTCTTGGCTGAAAGCAAAGAATACCAGAAAGATGTTTATCTGTGCTTTGTTGACTATGCAAAGGCTTTCGATTTTGTGGATCATGACAAACTATGGACAACATTGCAAAGTAGGAGTATTCTGGAACACTTAATTGTACTCATGAGGAATCTGTACATGGACCAAAGGGCAATTGTTCAAATAGAACATGGGAACATTGAATGGTTTAAAATTAAGAAAGGTGTGCTACAAGGTTGTATTCTTTCACCACACTTATTCAACCTATATGCTGAGCAAATCATCCTAGAAGCTGGGTTATATGAAGAAAATCATGGCATCAGGATTAGAGGAAATCTTGTTAACAACCTGCAATATGCAGATGATACAACCTTGTTTGTTGAAAATGAAGAGGACTTAAAACATTTACTGATGAAAATCAAAGAGCACAGCCTTCAGTATGGATGACATCTCAATGTAAAGAAAACAAAATTCCTCACCCCTGGACCAATAAACAATGTTCTTATCAATGGAGAAAAGATTGACATTGTCAAGGACTTAATGTTCTTGGACCAACTATCAACACTCATGGAAGCAGCAGTCAAGAAATCAAACGACATATTGCATTAGGCAAATCTGTTACACAAGACCTTTTTAAAGTGTTGAAGAGCAAAGGTGTCAGTTTGAAGACTAAGGAGAGCCTGACCCAAGCCATGGTATTTTCAATAACCTAACATGGATGCAAAAGCTGGACAGTGAATAAGGAAGATGGTAGAAGAATTGACATATTTGAGTTATGGTTTAGGAGGAGAATATTGAAAGTGCCAGGGGTTGCCAAAAGAACCAACAGGTCTGTGTTGGAAGAAGTATAGCCAGAGTGCTCCTTGTAGGCCAAGATGGCCAAACTTTGTCTCTCATACTTTGGACATATTGTCAGGAGGGACCATATGGAGAAGGATATCATGTTTGGTAAGGTAGAGGGTCAGAGAAAAGAGGAAGAACCCCAGCAAGACGGATTGGCCAAGTGGCAGCATCAATGTACTCAAACATAACAGTAGTGAGGTTGGCCCAGAATCAAGCAGTGTTTCGTTCTGCTGTACATAAAGTCGATATGAGTCGGTACTGACTCAATGGCATCTAACAACAACAACAAATACTAAAGGTGTTCTTGTGCATGGTAAACCTGCCCTAAAATATGTGGTGTCAAAGTAAACAGAATTGTAAATGGCATTTAATCCAGTTTCGAAGATAAAAGACTGTATGATTTATAACAGCTGAGACAGAGAAGAATCAGGAATCAAGAACGACAATGATTATAATCCAGAGAAATAGCTGTTATGACCAAAGTATACAAATCTAGTTCATATTGTATAAGTTTTACTTTGAGACTTCTGTGATGAACCTGGAAGAATAAGTGAAAATTAATCATTTAAACAAGGAACATAGGGACATTCTACACTGGAAAAAATTAGTTTTAATTTTTTATATATAAGTAAGCTTTTTAAAAATCTTAGATTTTATAAACCATTTACAATTTAACGACAAAAAGACAACCTGATTAAAAAAAAAAAGATAGACAAAGGACTTGCATTGACATTTCACCAAAGGGCATATTCAAGTAGGCAACAAACATGTGAAAAGATGATCAGTGACTTTAGCAATCAGAGAGATGTGAATAAAAAACACAGTAAAATACTACTTCATTGTCACTAGGATGGCTAGGATAAACATTAACAAAATGGAAAATAAACAAATTACTGATGAAAATATGGGGAAATTGTAACCTTCATTCATTGTTGGAGGATGTACAAAATGTTACAGTTGTTGTGGAAAATTCTGTGATGATTTCTTTAAAAACAACAACAATATAACAAAGATACTGTATGACTCAACACTCTCCTCCTAAACATAGATCCAAATAACTTAAAAGCAGTGATGTGAACAGTTGTGTTCATTGCAGCATTATTCAGAGAAGTCAGCATGTGGAAATAACTGAAATGCCCATAAATAAATACATGAATAAATAAGGTGTGGTACATACAACGGTACTCAGCCATAAAGGGAAATACAATCTTAAAACATGTTACAACACATATAAACACTGAAAACTTTACTCTGAATGTAAAATGTCAGGACAAATGTTGTGTAATCTGCTTATATGAAAATACAAGAATAAGCTGAAACATAGAAACCAAAAGTAGGAATTGGCCATGGGCTGATTTTGAGTTTGAGTCTACTTTTACCTCGTGAAATCAGGGGAAGTCAGACATGGTCCCGACATGATTTTTACAAGGTAAAATGTTTGTTTAAGCCAAGCCCTGGTGTTTTCAATTGTCTCATATACATATGAATAAGGAAGATGAGAGAAGAATCAATGCATTTGAACTGTAGTGTTGGAGAAGAATGTTGAAAGTACCATAAGCTACCAAAAGAACAAACAAATCTATGTTGAGAGAGATAAAGCCAGGGTGCTTCATGTAGGCCAGAATGGCAAGACTTTCATCTCTCATACTTTGGACATATTATTGGGAGGGACCAATCTCTGGATAAAGACATCATGCTTGATAAAGTGGATGGTCAGCGAAAAAGAGGAAGACTTCCAAGGACATGGATTGACACAGTGGTAGTAGCAATGGGATCAAACGTAACAACAATTGTGAGGATGGTGCAGGACTGGACAGTGTTTCGTTCTGTTGCGCATGGTGTCATTAAGATGCAGAACTGTTGACTGTATCTAACAGCAAGAATACTCAATGAGACTTTGGCCCCATCCACATAATTTTTTAGGAGCATTGGTTTCTCACACCTCTCACATGATAGATCTTAAGTACTATGTGTCTTTATATATTCAGGGAAGTGCATTGAAAAGTTGATATTAGTTCATTAAAATTTCAAGTATTCAGATAACTTGGTGCTAAGTGTCCATGCTACCTGAAAAAACTGCCTAAATTTGTTAGTTCATGAGCACAATCTATATTTTATAAAGTCATTCTTATGTAGTGAATGTTTTTTACCATATCAAAGCACTTTACCATTATAATACATGAAGGATACTTTGCAAATTGAATGCTTGAGGTTATAGGTAACCCACATCATTTGATTTATGGACTGCTGCTTACATGGATATTCATCCTTCAACTTCAATCTTTTCTCCACTTACCACAATGTTGTGAAGATTTCTTACTACTTTATGTTGTGTAATCCTGAATATTGTAATACTAAAAAGTCTATAATCTTCATCAGTAAGTTCTTCATGTCTTCATTTATAACCTATGATATGCAGTGTAATACATCATTTGATTTATGGACTGCGGCTTACATGGGTTTCACCCTTCAACCTCAGTCTTTTCTCCATTTACCACAGTGTTTTGAAGGTTCTGCCTACTTTATATTAAGGTGTAATCCTGAATACTGTAATACTAAAAATTCTTTAATTTTCATCCATAAATTCTTCGGGTCTTCTTCATTTTTAATAAGTCAAGACTCTGTCATCTGCATGTCACATATTTTTAATAAATTTGACTCCAATCTTGATGCCATGCTTTTCTTCATGAAGTCTAGTTTATCAAATTACTTCATCAACATATAAATTAAACAAGTATGGTGAAAGGATACAACCCTTACACAGACCTATCCTGATTTTGTACTCCTTTGTTCTGTTCTAAGGACTGCCTCTTGGTCTATGTACAGGTTCGAAATAAACATAATTAAATGTTCTGGAATTCCCATTCTTTGCAACATTAAATATAATTTATGATCTACACAGTCAAATGCCTTTGCATGGTCAATAAAACACAGGTAAATATCTTTCTGGTATTCTTTATATTCAGCCAAGATTCATCTGACATCAAATCAAAACCAAACCCTCTGCCATTCAGTTGATTTTGAATCAGAATGACTCTACCTAGGGTTTTGAAACTGTAAATCTTTACTGGAGTAAGCAGTCTCATCTTTCTCCTGAAGTTTAAATAACCAACCTGTGGTTAGCAGCCCAACGTCTAACCCACCTTGTCACCAAGGCTCCTTATACATACATAAACACGCACATATACATATTCTCTATAGAATAATAGATGTTGAAAAATACACATGAAACAAGATTTTACATATTTTACAATACTCTTTATTAATTCCAATTGTAGTTAGGTGCTGTTGTTATTATTGTTAGGTGCCATTTAGTCAGTTTTGACTCATTGCAACCCTATGCACAATGGAAGGAAGCACTATACAGTCCTGTACCATTCTCATAATTGTTGCTACATTTCAATTTATTACTGCTTCCATTTTGTCACTCCATCTCCATGAAGCTCTTCCTCTTTGTCGCTGAACCTTCACTTTACCAAGTATGATATCCTTCTCCAAGGTCTGGCCTTCCTGACAATACATCCATAGTATAAGAAACAAAGTTTCGCACTCCTGGCTTCTAAGAAATATTCTGGCTGTTGTTGTTGTTGTTAAGTGCCATCGAGTCAATTCAAACCCGTAGCAAACCTATATAGGGGTTCCAAGGAGCAGCTACTTCTTCCAAATAAGATTTGTTTGTTCTTCTGGCAGTCCTTGGTACTGTTAAGAATCTTATCCCCATCTCTTTTTACCAGACCCACCATCTAGACAAGATAAAACTATTTAGTGGGGACTCTATCTTCCCCCATACAGTCCTTTTTTTGAGTGGAGGGAGGTTCTACAGGGACTTTATTGTAATAGAGAAATTAGGCTGCACTACATCTACATGATTAGAGCCGATGGTGGTTGTCTTTCCAAAGTTGAAGACCAAGCCTAACTGGCAGCACACACAGGTGAAAAGCAGAGCCCACAACAACCCCTCCTGGCCCTGCCACGTACTGCCTGACTCACACTGTGAGACGAGCAACTGCACTACCACACTCTACCAAAGAAGGAGGTCCAAACAAGCAGAGAGGATATCCCAACAGGAGATCACTGAACAATGATTGAAGAAGATGCTGTGGCCAACTTTTTGGTTAGCAGCCGAGTACTTTACTACTGTAGCACCAAATGTCCCTTAGTGAAATCCAAATTAAAACCACAATGTGTTACATTACACAGGCATTAGAATGAAAAAAAAAAAAAAAATTATTACCACATGGAGTTGCAATAAGTCAGAACTGACTGGACAGCAACTAACTACAAAAAACGGTTCTGCTGAAGATGTGGAGTAATTGACCCTTCCATACATTGCTGGCAGGAAATCAGATGGTACTATCATTTTGGAAAATACTCTGGCAGTTTTGTTTTATTTTTAATAAAATTAAGCATACACTTATAATATGACCTAACAATCTCACTCTTTGTGATTACCAAAGAGTGATAAAACATAACATTCCAATGTTTATAGCAGTTCTATTCATAATTGCTAAAATGAGAAATAATCTAAATGTGTATATATTGGTGAATGGATAAGACAACTCTATTATACATACAACACAATGATCATTTGCAATGAAAAGAATGGGATACTTATTCACTAGTGAATTAATCAAGCTCAACAACATGGGTGAATCTCAGTTGCGTTTGTTAAGTGAAAGAGCACAGATATACATATCTATAAATGCTATGATTCTTTTTATAGGGCCTTCTGGGATAGGAAAAACTATAGATACAGAAAATTGATCAGTGGCTGTCAAGGGTCAGTAGTAAGGTCAGGGGCTGACCATAAAAGAGCCTGAGAGAATATTTGGGGTGATGGAACTATTCTATACCTTAATTGTACAGTACTTACACAGTTCTATGCATTTGTTAATACACTGAGATGGATTTATTTTATTCTATGTAAATTACAACTCGATAAGAAATATAAAGCCAAAAATGTAAGTGTATAAAATGTAAGATAAATAAATCAGTGCTTAAAATGTATAGTATAAATTTTTAAAAGATTTATTTGTGTCTGAGAAAGCAATAACTTATTTGTGGTTCTGAACAGCAGAAATATGTTCTGTGATTAAAAGGAAAACTGAGGCTCAATAAAAGAAATGTCTGATAATTAAAGTATCACTAGGGTAAATCTAGTGACTTGATAACAATTTATCATAAATACTGTAAAAGGGTATTGAAAATACAATTGTGAATTGTACTGGATAATCTGAGACTTTTCCACGTTCAAGTTTCTGTAATTCTACAATATTTTAATCTTTCAGTCAATTACAGGAAAATGTAGGTACATCTGGTCTATCAAGTCCTCCCCAGTGGAAATCACAGTAGAGAGGCAATCAAGACAGGTAACATAGAATAAAGTCAATTTGCAGCACTCCAAATAACATTTCAAGTTCTATTGACTGGAAAACACTATGCAAGCTTGAAAGGAAAATAGGAGGCAAGCGAGTCAAGCATCTCAGCATCTTATCTCATAAGAGAGAATACAAAATAGATATAGAGCCTTTCTTTTGCTCTGAAGATTTTTTGTGTGTTTTATGATTTTTAAATGTATTTTATAAGACAAAGAAACTACAGATATACACTAATTGACCTCAATGAAAAGAATATAGGAATCAAGATCGATTTGGCAATTTTGGGCTCAACAACTGATCTCATTTTCTGAGTAATTAATATTCAATAAGTGATTTTGACTTATAAATTATGTGTTTGTCTCAGTTGCAAGCAAAATGTAATTTAACAGCATTTTAGATACACACTGAACTGCTAACTGAAAGATCGGTAATTTAAACCCATCAACATGAGTTACTACATGGAGTGACATTATCCCTAGTGATGCCTCTGATTCCTAAATGCAATAATAATATTTTCCTTATGAACCCACCAGCTGCTCCTTGGAAACCCTTTATGGGGTTACAATGAGTCAAAACCAACTCAACAGCACTTAACAACAACAACATTATACTCACTAAGGAGTGCGGTGGTTCCAATTGACTGTGAATACAAGGTCCTCAGTTTCAGTCCACCAGTTCATTCCAAGGAAAAAAGATGGGGCTTTCTCCTCTCTTGAAGATTTAAAGACTTAGAAACCCTATAGAGGATCGCTATAAGTGAAAATAAACTTGATAGCATTTAACAAAAAGCAACAAACTGTGGTATGGTGCTGTAGGATAAAGCACTGGACTGCAAGGTCAGTCTGAACAACAAGATAGGCAGTTCAAATCTTCCAACAGCTCCTGGAATACTGTATACAGGGTCATTATGAGTCAAAACTGACTGGATGACACTTAACAACAAGAGCATTATATATATATATATATATATTGAAATTTGTGGCATTATTAGTTTTAAGGTCAGAAATTAAATTTAAACCTATTTCAAAATCCTTAATGAATAAAATTAATATTATAGAATTTAGAAATACAGTTACCTTAAAATGATAATTTCAATTAAAATTATTTTTGTTTAAATTTAGAACTATTAATAATTAGTAATACAAGCATAACTTGTTTCATTGCACTTCACTTTACTGTACTTTGAAGAAACTGTGTTTGTTCTTTTGTTTACAAATTCATGTTTTGATGCAACCCTGCATCAAATAAGTCTATTGAAATCATTTTTCCAAAAGCATGAGTTCATTTCATGTCTGTGGGTCACATTTTGATAATTCTCACAACATTTCATTTTTTTTCACAATGCTATTGCATATTTAAGGAGCTCTGGTAGCGTAGTGGTTACAAATCGGGCTGCTATCCTCAAGGTCAGCAGTTCAAAACTACCAGATGTTCCGCGGGAGAAAGATGAGGCTTTCTGCTCCTGTAAAGATTTGCAGCCTACGAAACCCTGTGAGGGGTCACTATGAGTTGGAACTGACTCCATGGTAGTTAACAACATTGTGTATTTAATAGACTACAAGGTAGTGTAAATGTAACTTTTACATGCACTGGGAAACAGAAAAAAAGTGTGACTAGTGTAATTGCAATAGTCACTTAATTGCAGGGATCTGGAATTGAATAGGCAACATTGTTGAGGTATGCCAAAAGTATCAGTATCAGTTACTATTGTTGTTGTTGTTAGGGGCTATGAAGTCAATTCTGACTCATAGTGACCCATTGTACAACAGAATGCAACACTGCCACTGTGTCAATTCATCTTGTGGTGGCTCTACCTCTTTGTCGTGTATCCTCCACTTAACCAAACATGATGTCCTTCTCCTGGGACTTATCTCTTCTGACAGCATGCCCAAAGAATGAAACACCAAGTCTTGTATCCTCTCTTCTAAGCAACATTCTGGATATAATAATATTAATTACTTATTGTAAAATTTAAATGATTTTTAAGTTATTCAAGTCAACTAAATCTATGATAGAAATACTATCAACTGAAGACTAACAAGAGACTGCTCAAGTTCATTGAAAAGTTATGGCTAGATCCCTGAATTCTGATTCCTGGTCTGTTTTCTCATATTTTATGTATAATATGCTTTCATATATATTTTCAGAATAATATCTTGATGTACCAAAGTTGCGATTTAATATTTAATTTTTTTTGCTCAATTCTGTGATTTTCTCTGGAGCACACAGAAATTTGATGAGGTGGTTCTATGTCACAAAATCTTTTGAGGTATTATTTTATTACTTAATATTTATATATTCACTTTTTTGTGAGACTGTTGAAATAGTCTCACCTTAGTTTGGTCTCTGTATCCGAATTATGTTCAAATTTACATAATTAAATACAAAGGACCAGAAACTTAAAGACATACATGAAGAGTCCCTTTGTTTTCCAAATGGTGAAGCACCAATGCCTGAAGAGTTACCTCTGAAATATCCACCAATGAATCTCTTGAGAAGGAGTTTTACTATGGCATTGATGGAGTCACCACAAGTCCAAATCAATGCCAGAACAACTGGTATGATCAGATAAATACAGAAAATATTATTATGTAGCTTATTCAGGACTTGTGAGGTACTTCACAATATCAAAGACCCAAGAACATTTCATATATCTACTCTTAGCACTGATTTCCAAAAGCACAGTCATTATATGGCACTGATTTCCAAAAGCACAATCATTATATGGTCCACTTTTATACCAGCTTTGCAAGCATCTGCAAAAAGAAAGGGAGGTAGAGCAAAAGACACATCCTAGCTACTTATAACCCTTTTGAAAACTATCAAGCTGCTAAGTGTTGCTATGATCTATTAGGACAATCAAGCCAACCTAAAATTAATAATCAGGACTCTTAATTACTGTGACAGTGCAAAAAAGAGGCAAAAAGTTTGTGCCAGCTCCTTAATGTTCTATTTTTCCACATAATAGACAGCAATTTTAAGTCAGGTAGATGCAGAGTAGCTCCAATGAAAGGCTTTGCCTTTTTGTATGGACCCCCAGGTTGGAACCAAGGCGTGGATAAGGACCAGAAGTGGAAAATAACTGAGTCAGAATGAAGTACCTTAGCTGATAAGAAGGTCCCTGAGGTAGGAATATGACATGCTTGTGAACTAGTTTTGCCTGAGATAAGAGCTTGAGTTCTTGAGTGCAACTCTCTTTAAAAAACTGCCCCACACTATCTGTGCACCAAGTCTGGTCTTAGGAGGGCAGGTTCTTTTCATGAAGGTGGCCAACAAGAGCCTTGGAAATGCCTACTTCAGGTTTAAAGACACCAAAGGATTATGGCATAGAGCTGGACTCTTCAAAGAGCAAGCAAACTACAGTCCCATCCAACAATTTCTGTTCATACCGAGTTGCTGTTGAACGACTCTTACTCATGGTAACATCATATGTGCCTGAGTACAACTGTGTTTTGTAGGATTTTCACTGACTGACTTTTTGGACTCAGAATATTAGGCTATTCTTCTGAGGTGTCTCTGATTGCACTGGAAATTCCAAACTTTCACATAATAGCTGAGCACTTAACTCTTAACAATAATCAAAGACTCCTGTTATCTCATAAGGAAGAAGTTAATCATGTGGTCAAGTTCAAGTAGTTGAGAAGTACATTAAGAAAATTGTCTTTTAGTTAGCTGCATCATTACCCTGAATAAATATGGGGATCAGATATTAAAAAGGAAGGGCAGAAAGGCAATCAACTCTGCTGGACAATTTCTATTTTCCCTTTCAGGAAAACTCCTCATTACTGTCCCTTGGCTGTTTGTCCCTGATACGTTAATGTATACAAATTGCACATTCAGTGCAGCTTTACCCTCTGGTTCCCAATTAGATTTAACAAATAGCAAAAAATTGAAGGACAGATATCTAGATATTTATCCTCTTTATTTTCTCCTTTCTCCCTTTTCTGTACCCTTATTGCCATTGAGTTGACTATGACTCAGAGCCATCCTATACACAAGATAGAGTGGAACCACTCCATAGAGTTTCTAAGCCTGTGATCTTTAGAAAAGCAGAACATCAGCTCTTTCTCCTGTGAAGTGACTAGTGGGTTCAAACCACCAACCTTTTGTCTATCAGTCAAGTACTTAACCACCATGCCATCATGGTTCCTTATACCTTCTACAGGGTCACATTTCCTATACTTAAAAATGCCAGAAAATACAGACTAGGAAGAAGGAGGCGCAGAATACTTTTGAATGTTTGTTGTTGTTGTTAAGTGCTGTCGTGTTGGTTCTGACTCATAGTGACCCTGTATGGGATTCCAAGGGTGGCTGGTGGGTTTGAATAGCCAACCTTGTGGCTCAAACTTACATTGAGGTCCAGTGCATTATCCTGAAGTGCCACTGAAACCTTTATGTAGAGCAGAGGAACACTGTCATATAGCACCAGAATACTGAATATTAAAACATGATGAATAACACAAGAATTTTATCAAATACAGAGCCATAAAATGAGCACCTCAGGTGGAAAACACTCTAAATATGATGGGGAAAGAGATGACTCCTCAAAGTAGAATTGACCATGATGAGGCTAATAGAGTAAAGCATTCAGGGTCTTCAACTGTTGATGAAGCACAATTCAAAATAATCCGAACGTGGAATGTATGAAGTATGAATATTCTAGGCTTAAATGAGCTTAAAATGGACTGGTATTGATCAATTTGAATCTGACACTCAAAAGGTTTACTATGCCAGGAATGACAAATTGAAGAGGAATGGCATTGCATGCATCATCTAAAAGAACATTTCAAGATCTATCTTTAAGTGCAATGCTGTCTGTGATAGGATAATATCCATACATTTACAAGGAAGACCAGTTAATATCCTTATTATTCAAGTTTATGTACCAACTACAAAAGTCAGTGATGATTAGATTAAAGAACTCTACCAACTTTTTCAGTCTGAAATTGATCTAACATTCAATTAAGATGTTATGATAATTACTGGTGATTGGAATGCAAAGGTTGAATCTGGTGATTGAAATGATGCTGGAAATCCCCTGATAGAATTTTGCAAGACCAATGACTTGTTTGCTGCAGATACCTCTTTTAAATAACATAAAAGACAATTTTACACATGGGTCTTACCAAGTGGCATAAACAGCAATCAAATGGACTACATCTGTGGGAAGAGATGGTGTAAAAGCTCCATATCAGCAGCCAAAACAAACCCAGGAGCAGCCCGTGGAACAGACCATCAATTGCTTATATGCAAGTTCACAGTGAAGCTAAAGAAAACTAAAACAAGTCTAAAAGAGTCAAAAATTGACCTTGAACGTATCTTAAATGAATTTAGAAATCATCTCATGAACAGATTTGATGCCATAGACACTAATGACTGAATACCCAAAGAGTTGTGGGTTAACATGGAGAATATCATATAGAAGAGAACTAAAGATCATTAAGAAGACAAAGAAAATGGAAAAGACCAAATTGGATGTAAGAAGAGACTCTGAAACTTGCTCTCCAACTTAGAGATACTAAAGTAAATGGAAGAAATGAGGAAGTAAAAGAATTGAACAGAATTTTTCAAAGGGCAGCTTGAGAAGAAAAAGTCAAGTATTATAAAGACAGCCACCTGGACAATTGGTTGTTAGACATCCGTGTGTGCCCATTCCAAAGAAAGGTGACCCAGTGAAATGCAGAAATCATCAGACAATATTGTTAACCTACCATGAGAGTAAAATTTTACTAAAGATAATTAAAAAATGATTGCAACAGTACTTCACAGGGAACTTCCTGAGGTTCAAGCTGGATTCATAAGGATGTGGAACACAGGATATCATTGCTGATGTCAGATGTATCTTGGTTGAAAGCAGAAAATACAACTTATGCTTTATCGACTATGCAAAGTCTTTCAATTGTGTGGATCATGACAAACTATGGACAATATCGATACGAGTGAGTATTCTGGAACACTTAAATGTGTTTATGAGGAACCTGTACACAGACCAAGAGACAGTTGTTCAAACAGAACAGGGTACACTGAATGACTTAAAATTAGGAAAGGTGTGTGCCAGGGCTGCATTCTTTCACTATACTTATTCAGTCAGTATATTGAGTAAATAATCCAAGAATGTGGATCATAATAAGAAGAACATGGCATCAGGATTGGAGGAAAACTCATTTACAAACTGAGATAAGCACATTATACAGTCTTCCTTACTGAATGCCAAGAGCAATTAAAACAATTAGTGTTGAAAATAAAAGACCACAGTCTTCAGTATGGGTTGCATCTCAATGTAAACAAAATAAAAATACTCCGCATTGGACCAGTAAATAACATAATGATAAATGGAGAAAAGGTTGAAGTTGTCAAAGACTTCATTTTGCTTGCATCCACTATCAACACTCATAGAAACAGCAGCCAAGAAATCAAGTGATATATTGCATTAAGCACATCTACTGCACAAGACCTCTTTAAAGTGTTTAAGAACAAAGATGTCAGTTTGAAGATTGTGTGCTTGACCCATGCCAAGTTATTTTCAAAAGCCTCATATGCATGTGAAAGTCGGGGAGTGAGTAAGGAAGACAGTAAAAGATTTGATGTATTTAAGTAATCTTGTTCAAACAGAAAATTAAAAGTGTCATGAACAGCCAGAGGAACAAACAAATCTGTGTTGAAAGAAGTACAGCCTGAATGTTCCTTGGAGCCAGACTGGCAAAACTTCATATCTCATAGTTTGAACATATCAGGAGTGACCAGTCCCCAAAGAAGCACATCATACTAAGTAAAGTGGAAGCTCAGCAAAAAAGAGGATGACCCCAATAAGATGAATTGATATAGTGAATGCAGCAATGGACTCAAGCTTAACAACGATTGTAAGGATGGCGAAGGACTGGGCACTGTTTCATTCCATTGTGCAAAAGGTTGCTATTAAGACCAGCGTGGAACAGCTAGAGTGACAGAAGAAGATACATGTTCAAAGAAAGATCATCAGGAAAAACCCAAAACAAAAATATCAGTATGACTGGCTACTACCAGAATAAGCAAGC
>NW_006408520.1:3701649-3702286 GCF_000296735.1 Chrysochloris asiatica
CCTGAGCCCATGGACAAGGACATAGCCACAGAGGGCTAGAGCTGACAGTGAAGCATCCAGCTGATATGCAGTGAGGGGAGATGCACAAGAACAATCAAACTTGCAGATAGTACCCATTTGACCTAGCGTTGATGACTTGATAATCAGAACTCTACTAGAGAAAGATAAAAAACAAACACTTTTTGATAAAGGAAACAAAGGTAAATTGCTATAATCTGATGAACCTGACCTATACTCATGGAGGCAGTAACTCTGAATACCAAGAGAGGGAAGGAGTCTTCACATCAAGTATCAACTTAGACATTGGCTACCTAAAATGAAGGGGCGCTACAGGCACAAAGTGACTGGCTTACAAGAGGGAGTTTAGTTCAAGAGTGTGTAGGGCAGAGAAGACAGGGATGGGCAACTTGGACATTGGCTACCTCAAATCCGGGGGGGGAGGGGTTTACAAAGGCAGGAAGTGACTGGTTTACAAGCTTTCAAGAGGAAACCTAGATCCAGAGGGCGTGAAGGAAGGTAGAATTTCCACTGAGTAGTATCCAATTAACAACCTGCAATATGCAGATGATACAACCTTGATCGCTGAAAGTGAAGAGGACTTGAAACATTTACTTATGAAGATCAAAGAGCACAGTCT